>NC_025695.1:23793832-23818147 GCF_000633955.1 Camelina sativa | reverse complement strand
TGAAGGCTGTTGACGGCTAGGACGAACTCTTTCGTCGGGAGAGAAAAAAGTTTTTTGTTTTTTTTTTCCATGAAATTCCTATTGTCAACACAACATATCTATCTTAACATTTTTAGAGTACATTTTTGTGCCATCCTCTCTTATCTTTGTATCCAAACAAGTCTCAACTAAATTCTCTACAATCCTTATAACCAAACACAATGATTTCCTTATTTGATAATATTAATTTCCTAAAATCTATCTACCTAATTTAAAGCAATATTTTAGATTAAAATATAATTCTCCTTTCATTTTTATTTAATCTTATATTTAATTATTTTAATTACTATTTAATACATAAAGTTAATAAAATTTTAGATTTTTTTAGCATATGATGTGATTTGAATTTTTATAAACGGATATATATTTAAAAAATTGTTTTAGGATTTTTGTAACCAAACAAGTATATTCGGATATAGATTATTTTACATTTGAGTTATTTTAATATATAATGAATATCTATCTTAACCTTTTTGGAGTACATTTTTGTGTCATCCTTTATATGTTATCCGGATTTCCACAAAATACCCTTTGGTTTAGACAATTAATCAAAGCTTATTAAGGTTATTTGTGTGATCCTAAATGTCGGATCGGTTTTAATTCTCAAATCAAAATCCGATTGCACTAATCAGATCTTTTTTAATTATAAAAGAAAAATAAGGTAAACATGGAATTCTACAAATAAAGGAAGAATATAATATCTACAATGATATGAATAACAAAACTGTTTTCATATAATAGAAGATACAATTAATAGATTCCTATAAATAAGGTAAGATGATTTCATTTTCCAGTTATAAGATCTTCTCACAAAACATAAAAGCACACTCATTAAAACATAGGATACTAGAAGCATATTCCGAATATAGTTTCCCGAAATTTTCACTTTGAAATCAAATCAAAATCTTCTAAACTTGCTCATCACGATTTTTGCAAATCCTAAATGAAAAACCCTACAATCTTAAGTATACACTATAAATACTCTTCCTTCACTTCACCTTCAAGCACCAAACTCTTCCACTCTTCTCTTAAGTGAAAGCAACTAAACTATGGCTTTCATTCACCTCACCTAAAATCACCAAGTTCGACACCCTTATTCCAAAGCACAAGCAAACAAATTAATTATGACATCTCCAATGGTTCGCTTTCTTATACATTTACTCATATGATATTGTGTTATATGAAATTCTTCTATATGTCGTATTAAATATGTGACTCATTTTCAAAGTGGGTGTTGAAAACGAGAACAAGTCAGATCATATATTACCAAACAAACTTCAATCTTTATTTAAGTTATTTCATCGATAGATACAGAAAACTATATACTTATATGAGTTTGTTTCTAACCGTTGTCTAGATTGATTGCTAATGCCTTAGCTTCTTCCTTTTTTTTGGTTAATAAAGCTTCACCTACGAAGCAAAACATATGTATATATATATATGAAATTGTCAGATCTAAATTCATTAAACAACCCAAATCTTGCCTTTATTTTCTTCCATACATAATACTGTAAGAATTTTTTTGTTGGCAAACTAATTAATTTGTTGAAGTCTTAACAAAACTGAATACATAATCAATAGATTTACTCTTACAACATTGGTTGTCCAAGTAACAACAAAAAATAGACACATAAGTTATCGATTTCAAATCTATAAATTGGTTAATCATTATCAATTTCAAAACATCCAGTTCTTAATAGCTATGTTATTGCTGCAATTCATTATAACATGCAATATGTAAATCGATCCAGTAAGTGATCTTTTGTATTGGTAACTATCAAACAGAAGATACCCAATAAACCAAAACCATCAACTATTCTTATTTGTGCCGATACAAACAAGAAAAAAACTTGATCTATTTATAATATATACTTTAGATAATACAAATTATTAATTACTGTGAGAGCACACACATATATAACAATATAACATTTATATTAAAACTCAAAAAAACTTGATCTATTTATAATATAGTTAAAAGTTTTTTAAAAAAAATTGCCTCCTACTGTATCACATGATCAAACCTAGTTAAATGTTCTTTTTCAAGTTTTGTTTCTTTGGATATAAAAATGAAAATTGATTCTAGGCAACCAGGAAAGTGACACATGTAAACCAACCAGGTTGGTATCTACGCCAATGGCCATCCTAACTTGACGTAAATTAATAAAATTCAATCAAACACTATTTTCCACACGTATTAATACAATTTCTAAAGTTTGATGGTAAATTAATACAATTTCTAAGTCAGAAAGTAATTGTTATTACTTTTAATATCATTTTATTAACTATAAAGTAATAGTTATGTAATGTTTTAGAGCATATTAATTATATTTATATTGATCACAACATCAATCAAGAAAAAATTGTTTTTAAAAGTATATTTATAAATATATGACTATAAGTAATGGATGTCGACCAATTCAGTTATGTTCGGATCAAAATATCGGAGATTTGGTTAACAAAAAATTCCAACGAGTTGGACTAAAATATTATCAGATATAAATTATATATAGCAAAATTCTTTCTATCAAGATGAAAGTTCAAAAATATTGCTTACTCCCCATCTTGCTAATAAACTTTCGGAAAAGAATTGGAAAAGCTAAGGAATATCAATGCTTCAGTATGATATATACTGAAGAATATTAGAAACAAAAAGTTATATCATAAAATGGTTAATGGTAAAAAAATTATATTAGAAACAAAAAAACGTTAACCTATACGAAAAAGAAAATTTCATTGTGGAGATAAAAAAAAAAAACAAAAAAGAAAAAAAATTACAAACAAAGACGTTGCTCTATTTTCTCTAATAAAAAAAAAACTCATAATTACTAATGAACTCAAACCCTTAATTAATTGTATTGGGATCACAGAAAAACATTTGAAATGTCTTTAAACGTCAAAATTTGCTTCAAAAATGGTCCAATAGTACACAGACCAATTGCTTTTTCAGAAGCTCTCTTGGGGCTTTTCAAAAAGATATTATGGGTCGCATACTAGCACTATTCTCGCCCAAACACACTTCACTGCAGAATTTTGATGGGATCTCGTGCATTAGTGCTAGTATAATCGCATTCGTTAGTATATCACATGCAATCGTATATATCCTTTTTTGAAAATTCAAGGGATCATTCAATGTGAGTGCCACTTGATATGTGGACCGGTTTAGTCATCTTAGACGTGCTTCCAACCTCGAGAAACTAGCGATAACCATGTCCAAACACAATTTTAGACTCGTAACTAATTGTGTTCAGATCACAAAAAAACATTCCAAATGCCTTCAAACGTTAAAATTTGGCCCTGAAAATGGTCCACTTTAACAAAGACCCATTGCCTTGCCAGATGCTCTCTTGGGGTTTTTCAAAAAGGTATTATGGGTCGCGTGGTTTCTCACAGTGTGAAAGTTATAACGTTCTGTATGTACAATAGCCTTTGCGCAACAACCAAAAAAAAAAAAAAAAAGAGGGAGGGATACAACACGAGGATTTTCCGGGAGGTCACCCATCCTAGTACTACTCTCGTCTAAGCATGCTTAACTGCGGAGTTCTGATAGGATCTGGTGCATAAGTGTTGGTACGATCGCATCCGTTTGTATATCCTATGCAATCGCGTATATCTTTGTTCGAAAACTCAAGGGATCATTCGTTGTGGGTCACACTTGATATGTGGGAGTGGTTTAGTCACCTTGGACGTTCTTCCAACTTTGAAAAACAAGCGATAACCATTTCCAAACGGGAAAAATGTCATAAAAATCCTCAAATTTGCATTTTCGTTGATTTAAAGCATGAACTCTTCATTTGGTGATATAAATACTCATTTTTTTGTTGACTTCGAAATAAATCATAAAGTCTTGTTGACTTTGCCGATTGAGGCATAATGTTAACTAGGTAAACGGAACAATCAGACGGAGTTAACTAATTGTTACTGAAAACAGTTAATGAACAAAATGACGTCGTTTGTGTTAAAAAAAACATTCAAATATGAGATTCGAACCCGTTACGTCTAGGAGAAAAAAATAAAATCTTAGCAAACTGAACTGTGGTGTTTTAAATTTAAGTACCACAAACACAAATAGATATACCATAAACGATCCACTCTCTTCCTTCTTCTTCTTTCTTTTAGGGTTTCGTTGCTTTTCAAGGAGGCACAATTGGAGTTCGACTCTATGATAATAAATCTCGCCGGAGATGGAGAACCAGACATCGACGGTGGAGATTCCAAAGATTCTAAATAAGAGGAGAAGCTCCACTAATCGATAATCAAGAATACGGCTTCAGGGAACGATGTGGAGTTCTGATGGGATCCGGTGCATTAGTGCTGGTATGATCGCATCCGTTAGTATATCCCACGCAATCGCATATATCCTTTTTCGAAAACTCAAGGGATCATTCAATGTGAGTCCCACTTGATATATGAACCGGTTTAGTCACCTTGGACGTGCTTCCAACCTCGAAAACAAGCAATAACCATGTCCAAACATAATTTTGGACCTGTAACTAATTGTGTCGCGATCACCAAAAAACATCTGAAACGCCTTCAAAGGACAAAATTTGGCCTCCGGAATGGTCCAATGGAACGAAGACCCATTACCTTGCCAGAAACTCTTTTGGGGCTTTCTGAAAAGGTATTATGGGTCGTGTGGTTCTTCACGGTGTAAAACTTACGATGTTTTATTTGTACTATATAGTCTTGCGCAAAAAAAAAAAAAAAAAAAAAAAAAAAAAAAAAAAAAAAATAAAAAAAATATCGCATTAATGACTTTGGGGCCTCAAATTCGTTTGGGCTTTTTTATGTTATTAATTATTGCCTTCTCCAAATAAGATAAACTGATAAAGGTCCGTAAAGCGTTAGACCTTTATTTCCCAAACAAATTGCTGGTTCATGCTCTCTCGCTAAGGTAAGTTTAATTCATCGATGCATCGAAGAACGTGTGTTACTGTTAGTTGTGAACTGTTTTGTTTTTATATGCTAGATTTACACTGAAGTGTTGTTAAAAAGGGAAATTTAAGGAAGCATGTGCATTGTTCTTTTGTTTTAAGTTTGGTGCCAACCTTCTCCTTTTCTGCTCTTTATGTAATGATTAGAATTCCATAAGGACGGAGCAAGTTTGATGGTGCACGAGAGTTCTTTTTCATCACAAGTGAAAAAGTGAAAGATGAAAAGTGAAAACCCCTGGCGCATGTTAGTAGGGTCCCCTTCGATAAAAAGAAAAAGAATAGATAGAGAGAGAGAGACTCCCCCACGCGTAAAAGTATTATCATGCGCCATTTTATATGGTCCTAAATCTTAAAGTCCCATCTCTAACCAATTCTCATCTTTCTATCTTTCTTTTTTTTTTCTCACTTTTTCATATTATTTATTTTCTTTTTCATATCCTTCGTAGATTTCTTATCCATTTTTTTGTTCATTTATATTCACTATATACCATTTCTCCTATTTATATTAGATAAACATTTATAAAATTGAGTTTTACATAATATCACGAGTATGTACATNGCATTAGTGCTGGTATGATCGCATCCATTAGTGTATCCCATGCAATCGCATATATCCTTTTTCAAAAACTCAAGGGATCATTCAGTGTGGATCCCACTTGATATATGGACCGGTTTAGTCACCTTGGACGTGCTTCCAACCTCGAACACAAGCGATAGCCATGTCCAAACACAATTTTGGACCCGTAACTAATTGCGTCGCGATCACCAAAAAACATCTGAAACACCTTCAAAGGACAAAATTTGGCCTCCAAAATAGTCCAATGGAACGAAGACCCATTGACTTGCCAGAAACTCTTTTCGGGCTTTCCAAAAAGGTATTATGGGTTGAGTGGTTCCTCACGGTGTAAAACTTACGACGTTCTATTTGTACTATATAGTCTTGCGCAAAAAAATAAATAAATAAAATAGAGGGAGGGATGCAACACGAGGACTTCCAAGGAGGTCACCTATTCTAGTACTACTCTCGCCCAAGAACGCTTAACTGCAGAGTTCTGATGGGATCTGGTGCATTAGTACTGGTATGATTGCATCCGTTTGTATATCCCATACAATCGCATATATCCTTTTTCAAAAACTTATGGGATCATTCAGTGTGGGTCCCACAGTTTTGGAACCCTAAAAACTGCTAAACAAAAGATAAGATGTCTCTCTAATAGTTTTTGTGTATTTATAGAGAAAAAGAAGGGAACCGGGTCAACCCAGAACAAACCAGGTTGAGCCTGGGTTGCAAAATGGATTCAAGTGTGGACAAGCGGTTTCGGTTGTGCTTTGGTCGTAGGTGGTGGCCGATGGGAGCTTCGGTCATCGTTTGGTCGAAGGTGTATGGCCTAAGGAGAGTTACGGTTGGGTTTTGCCCGAAGTTGTGTGGCCGAAGGAGATACCCGTTTAGTGCGTCTGAAATTACTCCTCCTTCACTCCTTGCCCTTTTTAGCACCAGAATGACTTACATCCACTAAAACCGCCATTACTCTTGCATCATAGCTCGGATTTGCTTGAAATAACCTCCATTGGAAATCTAACTCAAATGCCTATAACTTTTGTAAAGAGCTATGAAACTAAATCTAAATGCAAGATCTTCATTCAAGTCGATCTTTGAGATGATTTTGACTGGGCCTGAATCTTCCTTTCTCTTATTTCCCTTCATCTTTCTTTGGTCATTCTTCGCACGATTCTTTGACCTATCCTACATCTCTTTTATATCTCCATTGCTCCATTCTCTTTATTTTAGCCCCTTTTTGCTCTATTTTACTCCAAAACTCAATGATCCACTCCATGAATCTATAAGGGACAAAAACAATGCAAATATACACTTATATGCACAATGATGAAAAACCAAGAAAATGAAGCTTTAAATACAAAAATACAATATATCAAAACCTATATGTGAGATATAAATAAATAAATCTAAATTTTAAATGGAAATTTATGGAGTTATGTAGCTGCAAGTTATTTTATTAACAGAATTAACAAAATAAAAAAAAGTATTTTTTAAATTATGTTATTCATCACTGATTTTAAATTATTATATATCGTCGATTAAGTCAAATAAAAAACAAAAAATCTACGTTGATAAGACTATGTACAATGGAAATGTTGAATCATTTATTTAATAGTTGAATTCATCCAATAAGAGGAGGATGTTGAAATTAAAACCAATGTACATAGGCTAATATCTTAACTAACTTAAATTCGGTTTGGCAAAAAAAAAACTAATCTCTAAATCGATTGTAAAGCATATACAAGATTTCAAATATGAGAGGAAACTTGTGATCCCTTACCCCGCCTTCAATAGTTGAAGAACTATCAAAAAAAACTAATCTCTAATCCTTGGCTTTTAAGTAACCTCGACAGTGTTTGGATATGATCTTTGATTATAAGTTTGTAACCGTTCTTTTTATCTTTACCATGCTTTAACTTATACAATAACTTTGTATCAGTATCAGTTATCACTTTCGAACTGTGAACTCTCCATGTGTGGACTCCATGACAAAGAAATTTATGAATTCTTTTTATTGTAACCGCAACTTAAGTTTTTTTATTATTAATTTAGGCCCTTAAACTAAGGACCAAAAGGTTTTACTTTTATATAGCCCCCTTCTAATAAAAACAAGTATTTACCTCTCCTCTCAACCAATCATAATCTTTTATCTAATATTTTATTTAAAAAAATTAAAATTAATTGAAAAAACAAAACAAATTAAGTAAACAAATTATGTATACTTTTAATTAAAGAAAGTTAAATATTGGTTTTTGGTTTAGATTTTATAATTAAACAAGGTTATATATCGGTTTAGGTTTATAAATAAAAATTAGGGTTTAGATTTTACAATTAGAATGAAATTATATATCGATTTGGGTTTACAAATGATGTGATTAGGGTTTAGATTTTACAGTTAAAACAAAATTATGTGCCAGTTTGGATTTACAAATAAAGTGGTTAGAGTTTAAATTTTACAAGTAGAACAAAATAATATGTCAATTTGGGTTTACAAATGAGGTGATTATGGTTTAGATTTTACAATGATAACGAAATTATATGTCGGTGTAGGTTTACAAATGAAGTTGTTAGGATTTAGATTTTACAATTAGAACGAAACTATATATCGGTTTGAGTTTACAAATGAGCTGGTTAAGAATTAGACTTTACAATTAAAATAAAATTATATATCGGTTTGGTTTATAAAAGAACGGTTTGAGATTTTTTATTTTACAATAATGTATTCAAATTTTATTTTCTTATAAATAAGTAAGTGAATAAAGAGGTTCGCCTCCTTAGAGTAAACTCAAGTATTGTCCTTTTTTACCCAAAATTTTACCATCGAGACTTAATCATAATTTAATTATTAATATTATAGAATGTTTGGACCAAATAAAATATTTCTCTTTACGTCTTCCTCCATTTAGGTTTTAACATTTGGTTGTTGAAAGAAAAAAAGATTTTAACTTTTTAACTTTTCAGACCTTTAAACAAAATGAGCGGTCGAGGTGATGGGTGGACAAAAAGATGAGTTCGAATATTGATTTCTTTTCCTTTTTTTTGCTACGAATGTAAATATTTCATTAAAATGAAAACAGTTTAGGTTTACAATTAAAGATTATAAATCTATACAAATGGTTCTATGGCAAAAAAAGTAAAAACATGGAAGCATAAAGTGTAGTACACAAATTTCGGTCCATCCACTCGACTAAAGCATTGAAGCTGAAGGAGTTAATTAGATGAAGCGATGACGATTTTGAAGTTCTTCCTAGATAAGTAGCTGAAGTAGAAGGCTGATTGCAACTTGAAAACACCAAATTGCGCTTGAATCTTACCACTAGAAGCCTTTCACTGAAGGTCCGAGGATGGGCCGTCAACGGCAAAAACTCAAAGTCCTTGATCACATACTCCTCCCGCGTCATGTGAGAGCGACTCGTCAATCAAATCCATGAGCTTTCCCAAAATGGAACCTCACGAACCGAATCCTGCGAAAGATGTGAGCTCCCTCTACCAAGTTCATTCCCCGAAGTCGGCTAGCGCAGAGCATGATTTAAGCTATTCATAACCACATAGAACACCATCGGTCTTACTAGCTCCTCTAGAGTACAAATCAAAAAACAACCAAAGGCGAGAATTCATCGCAATACTAACTTCAACTCAAAGCAACCGCACTAGTTAGACACATTCAAAACCAGGCCTTGAAGTATAATCAACAAGCTAATAAATACTTGTGACGTCAACAAATGAGACATAAAATTAGCCACCACCGGAAGCTATACCATCACCAAAATTCAACACCACCGTAGCTACCAAAGTCATAATCTGAGAACCGAGACGATGTCATACACTTGACACTTCAAACATGGTCACTCTCTTACAAAAACTGAAAGTTGTCCTCTAGCAGAAAATGCAAACAGAAAGATCTCATCCCGAAGACAAGCTAAATCGTCAAAGTTTGTGATCAGATTGAAGTCGTGAGGCAGCGGTGCCCTGAAACCTATCTGAAGGAGGGAAGCAAGAGCAATCAAAGAAGAGCACTCGGTGCCATCAGCTCCGACAAACGAGACGACCCACACGGAAGGGACATGGGCAACAAACATCAGGAACAATGCCGTCAACCAGCAAGAAATCCCATTGGAGATAAGCCCAATCACCGGAAATTGCAAGTCGACGTGGCCGATTTCCAAGCAGAGACTTGAAAATTGAGAAACCCAAAGAGACAAAGAAGCCACGCCGCAACAACGTGGAGCAGAGCTTGAATCTGTCGTAGGGTTTGCGAAGGAGGAGGAGTAGATCTGAAACAGATCCTCGCTGGTCGAAGTCGTGAGACGCAAATGAAAACGCTGGATCTCCGTCGAAACTCAAGTCGTCGACTAGCGAAGAGAGTCAAACGGAGGAGATCCGTCAACACCACTAGGTGGCCGTCACACGCAGCGGAACTACTCCCCTTCACCGCGAGCTTCATGGCACTTCAAAGGCTTGTCGATTCACACAAGTGCCAGAACCTAAGCTAAAGAGAAAAACGTGGTGGCCCTCTCACAGCGCCGGTCAAAACCGGACAATGGAGAGGCGAGCAAGATAACAGTGAAAAAAAACTTTAGACTTTAAGTTAGAGAAAAATCGCCGCGCATGGCTTCACGCGCCCGAATTCAAATGTGAAATAAATCTTACGATCGAATATTGATTTCTTATACGGATTAAATTTGTTAGTTTTACTGATTATAATATTTTTTCCCCGGGACCATATTCGAATGTGAATTCGGACACCAACAACAACCATAATTTGTAATATACTTAATTCAAATAATTAGCAAAAAAAGAATTTGTAATATACTTATTTAAGATTCAAGTATTCCATGACCACGATTGACTCGTATAGTGTGGACCAACTTGTCCCTATATTTAATTAATAAAGCCACACGCATTTTCTTCAAAAAAAAAAAAAAAATCAAAAGCATTTTAAAGCATAAAATATAGTAGAAAATTAGAAATCAAATAAAAACCAGATAAAAATATGGATATTAAATTATAACTACATAAATATGAAAAGTAAATTAATTTTTTCAAAATAATTCAGTATGTCATGATCATGGTTGACTCTTATAATGAACCCAAAAAATATATATAGTAATTAGATAATTAGGATAAAATTGGAATTTTGATTTTATTAAAAAATCCGAAAGATGAAAACAACAACAGTAATTGTTTTGAATTTTAAATAAAATGTTTTTATTATTTAATATATTTTTATTTCAATCTAAAATAATTAATTATTAAATGTCTAAATAAAGATAACTTCAATTTTTTCTTGGCATTTTTCCCTTTTTCTTTATATAATCGAATCGAGGCATTACAAAAATGTAAAAGTAAAAATTTGGAAATAGAAATAGTTTAAATAAAGATGCCTCCAGCTCACTCAATCTTAACGCGTTTTATTAAAAAAAACGCGTTATTACGTCACTCACTCTCTCTTCTTCTTCCCGTTATTTATACCAACTTTGTAACCATCTCCTTCTTCTCCACACATTACTATAACCGTTTTTTTTTAAGTTTCTCTCAAAAATCTCAAATTCGGTAACAATGTCGTCGAAGAACGGAGTTGTTCGTAGCTGTTTAGGTTCAATGGAGGACATCCGAAAAGTCTTCCAACGATTCGACAAAAACGGCGACGGGAAAATCTCAGTCGACGAGCTCAAAGAAGTGATCCGCGCTCTCTCACCAACAGCGTCACCGGAAGAGACGGTGACGATGATGAAACAGTTCGATCTCGACGGTAACGGATTCATAGATCTGGACGAGTTCGTCGCTTTGTTCCAAATCGGGATCGGAGCGGGCGGAGGTGGAGGTAATAATAATCGGAACGATGTTAGCGATTTGAAGGAAGCGTTTGAGTTGTATGATCTTGATGGTAACGGGAGGATCTCGGCGAAAGAGCTTCACTCGGTGATGAAGAATCTGGGAGAGAAGTGTTCTGTTCAGGATTGTAAGAAGATGATTAGTAAAGTTGATACTGATGGTGATGGTTGTGTTAATTTCGATGAGTTTAAGAAGATGATGAGTCATGGTGGAGCTTGATTATTTCGTATTATTAGCGAATTTAATTTTTCTAGGTTTTGTAATTAGGAGATTAAGATCTCTCTGGGTTAGTGACGGCGATTAGGTTGTTAATTGTGTTTTTGTTATAAAAAAGACCCTATAAATTAAAAAAGGCAAAATCCTCTAGATTGTTCAGAAGTTTCCATTATTTTTTTCTCTTTGATTGTGGTGATTGATGATGATGATGATGATGATGATCTTTGATTATTAACTACAGTATAAGGCTGCTTCTATCTTTGCTCTCTTAATTACTAAAGCTTTATAATAGTAGAAGTAGTACTACTAATTAGTCTTTAATGAACTGATTTTAGAGTTAAATCGAGTTATATTTTCAAGGTACTAATTTGGCTGACAATGAAGATAGTAGTTTCNATTGTGTTTTTGCTATAAAAAAATCCCTAGAAATTAAAAAAGGCAAAATCCTCTAGATGGTTTAGAAGTTTCCATTTTTTTTTCTCTTTGTTTGTGGTGATTGATGATGATGATCTTTGATTATTAACTACAATATAAGGCTGTTTCTATCTTTGCTCTCTTAATTACTAAAGCTTTATTATTGTAGTAGAAGTAGTACTAATTTGTCTTTAATGAGCTGATTTTAAAGTTAAATCGAGTTATAATTTCAAGGTACTAATTTTATTTGGCTGACAATGAAGATAGTAGTTTCAATACAACAAACAAGTTAACGAAGAAACAGAGTATTCTGTGATGGTGATTGACCCCTAACACTACTACTACTAACCATTACAGTACCTTAGTTTTAAATGACTTGTATTTTTGGTACACATATCACGCTCTTCTCCAATTCCAATACAATCTTGAATCCATGGTTCGACACAGTTCTACCAAAAGCCTTACTATTTCTTCAAGGTTCAATCGTTCGATCCTATTTGCTTGCGAGTAATAGCTTCCTGATATGACTTCAAGTTATTTCAGTTTCTAATTATAAGATCATACGCACCTCAAGATACATTAAATATTGGACTGCTGACACACACAATAGGTGAACAAATGCTTATCTTTATCATTCCTATGAGAACTTGGAAACGTGGCACACACAATAGGGGTGATATGTAATGAAAAAAAACAGATTATTTAACTTCATCTAATGAAAAAGATTTAAAAAAAAAAGTTCCTTGAAAAGATGGAAACTTCAACTTCTTAATGTGATTATCTTTTAGTTCTTACTTCTTCTGTCACATATGTCTTTGGCTTCTATAGAATCTTCTCTGCGGTAGCAACTATTTCTTGTGACTCCTTCCACTATAAGACCTGGACCTTACAACAACTCAAGTGGAAACTAACAGATGATGGAGAAAATCTCTTGAAATAAGTACCACCACTTGTGTTTTGGGGGCTTGCCTCTGGACTGATCTCACTTGCAATGAAAGGGTGATCACAATGTGGACAAAGTATGGCCTTATCAAGACAATCATCCCTCATATATTTACCTTGTGCCTTGCATCTATTGCACATTGTCCAAAAGGTACCGTCGTCTCTAGCATTTTGATTCCCATTATAAGATGCTGGCTTGAGTGAACTTAGTCGTTTCTTTATCCAACGAGAAAGCTTATTACCTCGATCCCCATTACTTGGATCCACACCGTCTCTAGCATTTTGGTTCTCATCCGAAGAGGCTGCTTGCCTGAGTAAATTTAGTCGTTCCTTTATCCAACCAGCAATCTTATTACTTAAATCCCCAACACTTTGATCCACAGTACTGTCTCTAGCATTTTCATTACCACTATTTGAAGCAGGGTCACATGGGTTTGGTGGTTTCTGCATCCCACTAGAAGCAGGCCTATGTGGGTATGGTTGTTTATGCATCTCAGTCTTTGCATCTCTGTCTCTAGCATTGTGATTGCCATTATAAGAAGCAGGCTCACATGGGTTTGGTGGTTTTTGCATCCCACTAGAAGCCGGCTGATGTGGGTATGGTTGTTTCTGCATCTCGGTCTTTGCTTCTTCAAACTTCCCCTTTGATCATAAGAAGTTCTCGTAACCTTATCAGATAACATACACCAAGCTTCTGTAACCAGCTTAAAGGCGCCTTCCGCACCATTAAGCTTGTTCTTGTCCGGGTGAAGCAAAAGTGCTAACTTCCTGTACTGTTTCTTCACTGATTCATCATCAGCTAAAGGATCTACACCGAGAATTCCATACCAATCAGCTTCTTCTTCTTCTCCTCTGTTTGATGCAGAGATATAAACATCGACCATCATCAACCCTTGCTTCAAACCATCAAGGTTTGGATACAAATTATGAGCCTTGTTAATGAACTTCTTCGCACCACTGAAATCATTCTCTGAAAGTTTCCTCTCCGCCATCTCGATCGCTTTTCTAGCTTCTTCCTTATTACATTCCATGCCGTACGTTAAGTATAAGACTCTACAAAAACAAAAATAGGTACAAAAGATTGTATATATAAACAAAACAGTAGTCCAACCAGAAATCACAGAATCTCAAAAGAATCCATATTTCTCACCTGTGAAGGAAAAACTTTTGCAAACTCTCGAGCCAAGTGAAGAGACACACTAAAACCCTAATGTCTTAGGATACAAGCAAGAGCGAGCCAGCGCTTATTATAATTGATTTCCTTTCTAAACCGTTCTGAAATTAATGGATTTGGTAAAATGGAAATTAGTAAAAGAAAATTTATTACTAAGTGTAGTGAATAGGAAATTATAATCTCAGAGAATATTCTTTTGTATTGGAAACAACTTTGAAAAAAAGAAAGGAAGATATTATGTTTTGATTCTTATTGTTAGAAGACATAATGTTTTTAAGCAAGTTAGGAGACTAGAAACACATTGGCAATGAAAGGAGAACTTGCTCTTGTTCCACTCTACATTATCAGTCTAAAGTTGCAAAGAGGTTAAACAACATCCTAAACAAACCATATGAAAGGTATAAAAGCAGGAATCTGTAACTTCTAAAATGTGAATCAATCATGTGATAAGTCTTACTTACTTCTTAGCTCACATCACATGTCCTCGCCTTCTTAGGAATCTTCTCTGCAGCAAACTCCTCAAGTCTTCTTTTCGGTTGTCGATTCGCAAGACATCCACAATTAGACCTTGCCTTCGATGAAATTGATGAACACTTCAAGGTAAAACTAACAGATGGCCAAGAACTTCTCTCAGAAGAATTAGATGCTTTTTCGGTGCTTTGGTCTGGTTCTTTATTTTGGACACTACTCCATTGTTGTTTCTGTTCAGAAGCTTTGTTGGTTCTTTTGTCAGGTGCTTTATTTTGGACACCGCTGCATTTTTGTTGCTGTTGAGAAGCTTTATTGGTTCTTCTTTTGTTTGGAGTTTTCACGGTTTCAATGAAAGGTTGTCTACAATTTGGACAAACTTTTGCCTTGTTAAGATTAGAATCCCTCGGACATTGCCATTCTGTCTTGCATCTTCTGTGCACATTGACCAAAACATAACAGGTTCCCTCTGTTTTGATGCATCCGCGGGAAACGCATACTCAGTACTTCTTGCTTCCTTCCTCGTATGCACACCACCTTGTTGGTTTGTTGATTTCTGCATCTGAATCTTTGCTTTGTTCGACTTCCTTCTTTGATCATAAGAAGCTCTCTTAACCTCATCAGACAACAAAGACCAAGCTTCTAAAACCAGTTTAAAGGCACCTTCCGCTCCATCAAACTTGTTCTTGTCCGGATGCAGCAAAAGAGCTAACTGCCTGTAAGTTTTCTTCACTGCTTCATCATCCGCTAAAGGATCGACACCGAGAATCTTGTACCAATCAGATTCTTCTCCTCCGTTTGACGCAGATTTATAAACACCGATCATCATCGACACTTGCTTCAAACCATCGAGATTTGGATACAAACGCTGAGCCTTGATAACAAATTTCTTCGCCCCATCGTAATCATTCTCCGAGAGTTTCCTCACAGCAATCTCCGTGGCTCTTCTAGCTTCTTCCATCTTCTCTTCAGATATAAATCCAGAGGATAACACAGAGATCGGAAAAGGAAAAAAACGAATAGAGATTTGGGAGCAACTCAGTGGACGATATAACAAAACTCGTGAACGATCTCTCTCTGATTTTGATTGAGATCCACTAAAACCCTAAAAGACTTATTGTAGAAGCAAGAGCGCTTGGTATAAGTAATTTATAGACGATGCTTTTCCAATTTCCAAAAAGAAAGATTGATTTCCTTTTCCTTTTCCTTTTCTTTAAGGGGATTATTATATTAAAGGGAAAATTACAAATTAATTGAGAAAGAAAAGGAAAATATTATCTCGGTGACTATATGTTGTTGATATTTCTCAGCTTTTTTTTTTTTTTTTTTAATAAATTGGAAACAATGATTAAAATTGTTGATTTGTGTAGCATGATATTCGTACCATTATTTTCATACTTTTTAAAAATTATTATAGAACCAACTAATAGCTCATATTTATGATGAGACTATGAGAGTATGAGATCGTGAGTAAAACATGATATTGTTGTGAACTTGTGAATTGTGATCCTCTCCGTTAACACATGTTCCTAAACATGGTTGGTTCTGTTTCAAATGCAATGTGTTTTATTTTTGAAATCTTATATTTATTAATTAGATCATGATTGGCTTTTCTTCTTATATAAAATTTGGTTTCAAAATTACTCATTAATTAGATCATGAAAAGTGTCAATTGCAAGATGTTGACAAAATGTCAATTCTAAACTTAGTAAAATATTTTAAAATGAAAAAGAAATTAAAAATTTTAAACCTATGATAAATAGGAAATCTATATATAAATAACAACAAATCATTATTTATATATTCCAAAAAAAGTCATGTATTAAAATGAATGTGACATGTGTCAAATATGTCGATAAAAAAACATTATAAGAAACATACACACATAAGTATTATTGTATTGAATTCAGTTTATCTAATCTAATGAATTTTGGAAATTTCAAAAAATAAAATAAAAATAAAAGTATTATGAAATCATAGGGATCTTTAATATTTTATATTTTATGAAAAAATTAAATAAATCAATAGCAAACCAAATTTATGGGAATGTTGTTAATTTGTTATTTCTTATAAACAAATCATATGGGGAGATGATTCAATTGTACCAATATATAAGTGAGACCAAAACCTAACTTATATATATTTACTATTCACAACAATATTTTAATAAATTAATATAAACATATACTCCATATAATATATGTTAATTAACTATATATACTGATATATTATACATGATTAGAATAATATTAATAAGTGAATAAAAGTTGAAAATAGTTAAATAAAAATTCATGTGATTTATTTATTTAAAAATGAATACAAATATAAAAGGAAAATAGGATATACGCTACATATAATATGACAAGTAAAATTGAATACATCATGATGTTCATAATATAGAAATAATATATATGAAATACTAATATTCCAAAAAATATTAAGAACAAAGACATTTTAGATGAAAGAAAAATTAAATATTTCATCATTATTTAAAACAAAAATACCATATATATATATATATATATGTGTTTGTATCATATCTTACATATATGTGTATATATATATATATCATATACACATATGTTGAACTTCTTATAAACGTAATAACATATGCTGCATATATACTGAATTTACAAATTATGTGAGATTTGAGATGTGTCTTGCTAATTATCAAAAAAAAATTTAATTTAGAGCATATTATAAATTTATCATTTAACTGGATAGTAGCTACTCCACTGATCTTTATATCAATTCATATTTCATTTTCATATGAGTTACATAAACTATATAAAAGTCACAAAAATGCAATAATTAAGTATTAAATTATTTTATTATTTATTATATTTTTCATTGTCATTAATTATTCATTGCAATGTTATAAATAATATGAAAGTGACAAGATGTCAACTGAATAGAAATAAATTATTGCATTTAACTAAAATTTAGTATTTTAAAACATGAATATGATTATAAATATGAAAGTTACAAAATGAATATTTGCTTTCGGGCTGGTATTTGAGGGTTCACAACAATATTAAAGTTTATAATAACCGACATTAACAAATCCCAACATAGACTTGTCGGTCAATACACAATATACACTAATAAGAGGAGTACACAAATCCGACCAAATAGAATAAGCATGTGAACGAAGAAAAGATGATTTCTACTCTCTGATGTCTCGTCTCTTTAGCCGAATAAGGGACATGGTTAGACCTGACCCCATAGCTTTATCTTTTGGCCCATTGAGAGTCTATCTTTAATCGCAAGCCAAGTAATAAACGTATCGCGGGACTGCTCGATGAAACTAAACTAACCGAAACAGGCCAGGAAATCTTTGGGAAAGTAGTACGGTTTAAATTATAAGTGCACTCTAAGGAGAAAGATGGCTGGAAGTCCTTATATGCAATATGAAATTTACTAGATGTTGAAAGAACTAAGTTACGAACTTAAGATCATATGTATGAATCTGCCAACACTTTATACGTGGGTATTATTATACACGAATATATTTAATTGATATATTTTTCAAAAGGGTTAAAAGTTTGCTAGTTTTCTTCCAAATAAAAAATGGGTTGATATTTTAAATATATATATATATATATATAATTATACACATATAAAGGGGTACACCAATATTCAATAATGAGCTGATGTCATATGATTTTTTAAAAGAATATAACGTTAGATAGGGACAATTCTTGGTTCACCCCTAGTAGTTAAGAAAACAAATTATTGATTAAGTAAACAAATTCTGTATATCAATTAATTTTAAAATTATTAATTCTAAACATTTTATTATAGTTTTAAATTATAACATGTAAACCCAAATCACTCTTTTTATAAACCCAAATTAAAATACAATTTTCTTTAATTGTAAAATCTAAACCCTAATCACTATTTTATAAACCCAAACCGACATATAATTTTGCTTAATTTTAAAATCTAAACCCTAACCACTCTTTTGTAAACCCAAACCGACATATAATTTTGCTTAATTTTAAAATCTAAACTCTAACCACTCTTTTGTAAACCCAAACCAACATATAATTTCGTTTAATTGTAAAATCTAAACCATAAACTCTAACCACTCTTTTGTAAACCCATGCCGACATATAATTTCATTTAATTGTAAAATGTATACCCTAAACTCTAACCACTCTTTTGTAAACCCAAAACGACATATAATTTTGTTTAATTGTAAAAACTAAACCCTAACCATTTTTTGTAAACCCAAACCGACATATGATTTCGTTTAATTGTAAAATCTAAACTCTAATCGTTATTTTATAAACTTAAACCAACATCATTTCCTTAATAAAAAATCTACAGAATTGGTTTCCTTAACTTGTTTTATCTTTTTATTTTAATTTTTATTTATTTTATAAATATGATATGTCATGGCAATTTATTGTATTTTGATTGGTTAATTAAGAGGGGGTGAATAAGAGTGGTTAATAAATATGATATGAACCCAAGAATTTATCTAGATATACTACTATAATTTGAAAGCCACATTATACTTGGGTTCACCCCTAGGGGTGAACCTCTTCATTCACCCCCTTATAAAATAAGGAAATAAAATATGTACACATTTATTATAAAATTAGAAACTTAAACCGCTCTTTTATAAACCCAAACCGATATATAATTTTGTTGTAATTATAAAATATAAACCCTAATCATCTCATTTGTAAACCCAAACCATCTCATTTGTAAACCCAAACCGACATATACTTTCGTTCTAATTGTTAAATCTAAACCCTAACCATCTCATTTGTAAACCCAAACCGACATATAATTTCGTTCTAATTGTAAAATCTAAACCCTAACCATCTCATTTGTAAACCCAAACCAACATATAATTTTGTTCTAATTGTAAATTCTAAACTCTAACCACCTCATTTGTAAACCCAAACCGACATATAATTTCGTTTTAATTATAAAATCTAAACTCTAATTCTCATTTATAAACCCAAACCGATATATAACCTCGTTTAATTGTAAAATCTAAACCAAGACAATATTTAACTTTCTTTAAATAAAAGTATACAGAATTTGTTTCTATAATTAGTTTTGCTTTTTAATTTTATTATGATTTTTTTAATATAAAATATTAGATAGAGCATTCTGATTGGTTGAGAGGGAAGGGGGTGAACCTAAGTATTTTTCTTATGAAATATGACATTGTTTTGTAAGAAGTTACATACCCATGTCACTGGGATCAAGTTTATTTTACTCATCTACGAAAAGGGTAAAAGCAGGAATCTGTAACTTCTAAATGTGAATCAATCATGTGATAAGTCTTACTTACTTGTTAGACTTTCTCCAATGGGAGGTTTTAAGAGAGGTTTTTACTGTTTTGTGGGAAAAAAATAAATCAGTTAAAAGAAAAAAAGATAAGAGAGTCTCTTATATATTATACTCAAATTTGATTTAAAAGACGCTACGTGTCAAGGTTCAATTGGACAAAG
The DNA here is from genome assembly GCF_000633955.1 of Camelina sativa. Taxonomy (NCBI): domain Eukaryota; kingdom Viridiplantae; phylum Streptophyta; class Magnoliopsida; order Brassicales; family Brassicaceae; genus Camelina; species Camelina sativa. Next base: position 23,798,092 of record NC_025695.1, on the reverse strand, counting down.
AAAATAATAGAAGAGCAAAAAAAAATTAGATGCCCGATCGAGTTCAATCTTTTTTACTCTCTGTCTCTCTCTCTTTTTCTCTCGCGATAGAAGTCCTGAATCGACTTTGGAAGAAGATGGAATCGAATGATATGTAATCAGAGGAGGTTGGGGTCGGAGGTAGCGGAGGAGATTGAATCGGCGGAGGTGATGCGTAGCCGAGAAAATTTCGCGACTAGGTAAACGAATTAGGGTTGTTTGATTTTTGATCCCATATAGGCCATTTTATAGCAATTCCTTTATGACCTTGGAAAAGGTAAACCATTATATTTGTGATTCTCGTTACATCAATTTGACACTGCTCGCCCAATTCTTGTGCCCTGTGAACATTTTGCTGCTCTTGTGCCCTGTGAACATTTTGACACCCTATAAAAGGGTGTCACTTTCTAAGTTTATAATAGTCTTTAAAGCAAAGTTGTGATCTGGTTACATCTCTTGGGTGATATGACGAATATAGGTGGACATGAGCTTAGTCTGGCCACAGGAAACGCAGGCGGTAGATTGGCATGCGGTATGGTTAAACTTCCGATCCCTTTATATTAGGCTTTGATTGTTTCTAACGCCAATAACTGTGGTTTCATTTGAAGAAAACACACTTTAATTATAACATATTAAACGCAAATTTGGTCTCTTTGTATCGGTATCCTCATGAGTTATGCTGGTTCTTTCGCATGTGTAAAATGTATTATGTTTGTAAAATGTATTATGTTTGTTCTATGTTTTGTATGTTTAAAAATTAATTAAATGCAATATTTTCCATTTTTAAAACATCTTAAATGTTTAATCATTTATACTAGTTCTAATCTATTTAAACTTTCAAAAAACTATATTTTCAAAATAAGAAACCCATAATTATATACTACCATTGGAGGATACAATTTTAATTAAGAGATCAAGAGTTCTTAGAACTTAAACAGAACACAATTATTTCATAAAAAAATCAAACAGTACATAATAACCTCAAAATTAAAACCTCCCATTGGCCTTGCTCTTAGCTCACATATGTCCCCGCCTTCTTTGGGTGCTTTTGTCTGGTGCTTTATTTAATTTGGACACCACTGTTGTTGCTGTTGAGTAGTAGCTTTATTGGTTGTTTTGTTTGGTGCTTTTGGAATTTTCTAATTTGTAATGAAAGTTTGACTACAATTTGGACAAGGTCTTGCGTTGTTAAGATCAGAATCCCTCCAGTGTGTCTTGCATCTTCTGCATATTATCCAAAACATACTGCTTGTCCAAAAGTCACTTGTTTGCCTCTGTTTTGATGCATCCGCGGCAGATGCATACTTAGTACTTCTTGCTTCCTTCCTCGTATCTACACCATATTGTTGTTGGTTTGTTGATTTCTGCATCTGAGTCTTTGCTTCTTTCGACTTCCTCCTTTGATCATAAGAAGCTCTCTTAACCTTATCAGACAACAAACACCAAGCTTCTGAAACCAGTTTAAAGGCACCTTCCGCTCCATCAAACTTGTTCTTGTCTGGATGAAGCAAAAGAGCAAACTGCTTGTAAGTTTTCTTCACTGCTTCATCATCAGCTAAAGGATCGACACCGAGAATCTTGTACCAATCAGCTTCTTCTCCTCCTCTGTTTGATGCATAGATATAAACATTGATCATCATCGACAGTTGGTTCAAACCATCAAGCTGTGGATACAAACGCTGAGCCTTGTTAACGAAGTTCTTCGCACCATCGTAATCATTCTCCGAGAGTTTCTTCTCAGCAATCTCCATCGCTCTTCTAGCTTCTTCCATCTTCTCTTCAGATATAAAACAGACCAGTCCAGAGGATATAGCATAGAGATCCGAAAAAAACGAGTAGAGATTTGGAGCAACTAAGTCGATATAACAAAACCCGTTAGAGATGGTTTAGATGGAGATCAACTAAAACCCTAGAAGAGTTACAGTACAAGCAAGAGCGCTTGGTATAAGTAACTTATAGACGATGCTTTTCCAATTTCCAAAAAGGCAAAAAGACAATTGATATCCTTTTCTACGGGGATTATTAAAGGGAAAATTACTATTTAATTGGGTAAAAAAAAGAAAATATTATCTTATAGATATAAGCTCCTATGGATAACCATTAGAAGAACAAAAAGAAAAGAAATAAAAAGAACAATGCATAATGGAATAAACAGTTTTTGAGGAATGAAAGGAAAATCTGGAAGAAACAAAATAGTAAATGGTAACCAAACAATAAAAATATTTTTAAAATATATTAAATATTAAATAAATTAAATTTCAATTATAATATTAATATTATTTTAATGTATATATAATAAATTTTTATATTTGATTTTCAAATAAATTTGTAAATTAAATTTTAGATATATCATATTAAATATTAATAATTCATATTAACATACAATAAAATTTTAAGAGTAATTTAAATTTGTTCTACTATTCATACAGTTTTCAAATATAGCCTTAAGATTAGTTTAGCATAAAATTCCTATCAAATTTTTTTTTTCTGTCAATACATTGTGAAAATATGAAAGTTTTTATATTACAAAATTGAAATTTTATTAATAAACATATTTTTTATTTATTATAAAATAAAAACGAATTTTAATATTTGTTTTTTTAGTTCTATTTGTTCCTCATCAATTTTGGGGAGGAATATTTTTGTTCTATTGTTCCCTATTTTTTGAAGAATGTAGGGGAAAAAATATTAATATCAAATGGTAAAAAAATTGTGGAATAGAGAAGAATGTGATATTCCTTCTCGTTCTTTTCCTAAATTTTGGTCACCAATTGAAACCATAGTCTTATAGATTTTAGTTTTTATTTTTTAATAATTGGAAACAACTAGTATTAAAATTGTTGATTTTTTGTAGCATGATCATATTCGTAAAATTATTTTAATTACTTTAAACACTTATGATAGAATCAACTCATATATGATGAGACGTGAGTAACATGATATTGTTGTGAACTTGTGAATTGTAATCCTCCGTTAACACGTAAGTACTTAACACATGTTCCTAAACATGATTGGTTCTGTTTCAAATGCAATGTGCTTTTTTTTTTTTTTTTTTTTTTACCGAAAACGTTTAAATTTGAAAACTAGCAAAATAAGAGACGATAAAAACAGGGTCTTGAGTCAAGTCAGAGCACTGCAAAGTGAAACCCAGCGAGAGTAGAGTTTGTCGATTGTTGAGGCTGCGAATGCGATCCGTTTATTGATTTTTAAGTTTTACTTAGACCCGGGTTAAGCTTATTGAATCTGTATATAAACAATTTTTTATTGTTTTTTTATCACAAAATTTGTATATTAACATTGTAGATGACGTTTGTTATAGGAATGAGAACCATTTCAATTTCTCTGGTTGAATGTTTTTGAGAATCGATTTAGGTTTGTTGTAACTTTGTGGTTTGAATCATAGTCTTTAGTTTATGAAATCTAGGCATAGATCTATGTGATTACTAATTTACTCCGAGCTACTTGCCCACGGATTGTGAGAATTGTTCTATGGTTTATGTAGAATCATCACATTGATAATTTTGTGAATGAGAACCATAATATCTCTGCTTGAATGGTTTGATAATTTTTGTATATGTGTATTGGATTAGCATTATCTTAGATTTATGCGGTTTTTTTAAATCAGAAATGAGACTCTTTTGATGAACAGGGAGATCCAGTGTGGGCAATTAGTTCAGAGACAGTGAATTCTCTTTTGGGACTTTCTCTGAATTTCTTCTTTGTCTTGCCTCTTACAAACTCCGGTATGTTCTGCTTATAAGAGTCTTGCGTTTCTCTGATCAATTATATCGATCTCATGAAAAAAAAAACTCTTGATTTTTGACACTTGGTGGCAGAACAGCTGGTATCCAATTCTTACAAGCTCCTGTTCTTCACCCGGTAATAATGTACCATTAAACTTGAACTGTTTGTTTGTGCAATAGTGATAGTATTTTGTCATTCTGCTTAAAATGTCTTCAACAAAAATCAACAGATGGCTGAAGGGTTATTCAACTTTGTGATAGCTTGGACACTCATGTTTGCTCCGTTGCTATACACAGACCGAAAGAGAGATGGATACAAAAGCTCTCTTGACGTTCTATGGGGTCTCATGATGTTCCTCACAAATAGTAAATGCAGCTTTGTTTTTTTTATATATATCTAATAAGCTTAGTTTCTTCTAAAAGCACATCTCTAAAGTAGATTATCTCGGTTATGTTGATCTCGTGTTGCGAACAGCGTTTCTAATCCCATACATGGCTT
>NC_025695.1:23791765-23793772 GCF_000633955.1 Camelina sativa | reverse complement strand
ACTCGGGGTTTACACTGTGTTTCACCACACGTGTTTTCAGCTTCTGTGCACATCACCAAACAAAAGATTGAGACAATTGCACCCAAAAAAAAAAAAAAAGATTTGAGACAAAATCATAAAGTAAAGAATCAATAACTGTCAAACAGGCGTAAAAACGCAGATGAGAAAACAAAACTAGCAAATGGTTTTGGTTGATCTTAAGGTAAGTCAAAAGGCAACAACTCGAATTATCATTTCAACCATGTCGTTGTCGAACCAGAGGGGATTGATGTTGATAGAAGTAGAAAAAATGATGGCTTAGAATTAAAATTCACATGTATGAGGACCACAGACCACTAATATGAAAAAAAACAAGAGGCAAAAGTCTTCTTTTCAACTTTTATGTATGCAAAATTTTCAATTATATAACTCAACTCTAGAAGAGAAGATATCAACTGGTTATTAATTTGGACTAAGTTTAAGACACAAAAACTAGTACAGAGTACAGACATATACCAACTCAGAAGTGACTTCACATTAGCTATGTGGTGTGAAGTAATATATATTAGGTTAGTTATAACTAAACTATGAGATGTCAACCCTCCAAATTAAACCTGCCTACAACCAAAATCCTAATTATTTCAAAACCTAAAATCTCAGTTCTTGATGGTTTTTCATTAGATCTAACAAAAAAAATAATTAATCATCCACTCTCAAATCACAAAAGACCTGATTGAGTTTCACTACACAGATCACTATCCCTTTTACATAGAACACCAACAATTCAAGAAACGCATCAGATGCAATTACTTTGAAAACAGATTTGGCCAAAGTGGAAGAGAATAAATTTTGGGATTTGAGGATGTTTTAGTTTACCTGTTTACCAAAGTGGACAACGACGTAAGGATCACTGCTAGAGAGATCTCTAATGGCGAGATTCACACCTCTCTTCACATGAATTCTCAGAAGACCCATTAGATTCTCCATTCTTTTTTTCTCTTTTTTTTTTTTGTTTTGGTTTGAGTTGTTATGAAACTGTGACTTTGAAGGAATTTGGAAAGCTATGATGTGGCTTTGGTCTTATTTTATACACAGAATAAAAGACGGATTAATCTTTTTCTTTTTCTTTTTTTCGACGAAAAACATATTATTATATATATATATTCTACGTACCTCGAGCCACCTCTTCTCTTGTCTTCTTTTGTGGACTAGTTAAGTCATGGTAAGAAGCTACGTCGTAAAGTGATTCCATTCACAACCACTTGCACAAAATTCTTTTTAATACAAGTTTTGGACACATTTATTTCTTCACATGTGTTTTTCGTTTTTTTTTATTGTAAATACCTATACAGTGATAACAATTACAAATTGTGTGGCTATTTGACTTCGATCACCATTTCTATATGATATAAGCTCGTTTGACTTTACCATTTTATAAGTTCTGAAATAAATATTGTATTTGTATTTTACAAAAAATCATCGTTCTTTTCAAACAAAACAAAATAAACTAATTCTTCATTCAAACAAGGATTAAAATAAATGCATAACTTGGTGATTTATTCTTTTGAAAATTCTTATACACAAATAACAGTTACATTTTTAGGTCTCTTAGGATTGTTTATTAATAGATTTTGTGTTTTGAGTAGATTACGAATTTTGACCAAAAAAAAAAAAAAAAGAGTAGATTACGAACTTTGTGATTGTTAATTAAAAGTTTTCCCCCAAGTTCTTATTTTGAGTTTCTTAATTTTTTTTTTTTTGAAAAATAGAAATTTAAATTAGAATATGAAATTAATGCATTTGAGATTTATGTTTATAAAATTATTGCATTTCATAAAATTTTAAACATAGTAAACATTAAAACATAATAAAAGAGAAATAAAATTCATAAAAAGAGAAAATGCTTAATGGTATTCTCCAAATTTTGCCCAAATATTCTCAACCAAATCATCTTGTAACTGTTTATGTTTATCTCGATCACGAACACGCAAACGAATGTTCATCATAGTGGAGACACATGAAGGCCTG
>NC_025695.1:23785649-23791114 GCF_000633955.1 Camelina sativa | reverse complement strand
AAATGCTTAATGGTATTCTCCAAATTTTGCCCAAATATTCTCAACCAAATCATCTTGTAACTGTTTATGTTTATCTCGATCACGAACACTCAAACGAATGTTCATCATAGTGGAGACACATGAAGGCCTGGTTGTTGGTACGGTGAAGTCCACTTCTGAAGTTCGGTTGGACTCCATGTGTGTGAATTCGGATTGATCAAACAGAGTGTATCCATCTCGTTCGTCTTCTACGATCATATTGTGCAGTATGATACACGCTATCATTATATTTCCAATTTTATTCTTATCCCAAAGAAGAGCCGGATTTTTGACTATGGCAAATCGAGCCTGCAAAACTCCAAAAGCACGCTCGACATCTTTACGTGCAGCTTCTTGATGTGTAGCAAAGAAACAGTCTTTTGGAGTTTGCGGTAGTGAAATAGATTGGATAAAAGTAGACCATTTTGGATAAATACCATCTGTGAGATAGTAAGCCATCTTGTATTGGTTTCCGTTGACACTGTATTTAAATTTTGGAGCTCGACCGTTTAAAATATCATCAAAAACGGGAGAACGATCAAGAATATTTATATCGTTTAATGTACCTGGAGGTCCGAAAAAAGCATGCCAGATCCAGAGATCTTGTGATGCTACAGCTTCTAAAATGATTGTCGGCTTGCCAGAACCACGTGTATATTGACCTTTCTATGCGGTTGGACAATTCTTCCACTCCCAATGCATACAATCAATGCTTCCTATCATCCCCGGAAATCCGCGGAACTCTCCAATATCGAGTAGACGTTGAAGATCTTCTGGTGTTGGTCTTCGTAACTACTCATCTCCAAAACAATTTATGATGGCATCAACAAAATGATCCAAGCATGAGAACGATGTGGTTTCAGCAATTCGAAGGTATTCGTCACAAGCATCAGCTGCCGTACCATATGCCATCATACGAATTGCTGCTGTACAATTTTGTAGTGTTGAAAGCTCCAACCTTCCTGTAGCATCTCTTCGTTGTTGAAAGAATGGAATTTCCGCTCCTAGTCTCTCAACGATACGCATGAACAAGGGCTTGTTCATTCGAAATCTGCGTCGAAACATTCTAGGAGGGTATGTTGGATCTTCACTGAAATAATCGTTCCACAAGTGGGCATGGCCAACTTCACGATTTCTTTCAATGAAAGTTCGCTTCTTCTTTGGTTTGGGTGGTTGTTGATGTTGAACAGGTGGAGTGAGAAGAGATTGCCAAACTTGATTGGAAATTTGGTCACAAACTTGATTTAAGGTTTCATCAATGGTGTCATCAAAATTATTGTGTGAAGAAGATGCCATTGTTGATGAATGGTGAAAGAAAAGCTAGAGAGTGTTTGATATTTGGTGAGTGTTTGATATTTTTTGAGTGTTTGATTTTTTTGGTGAATTGGTAGTGTTTGATAGATCACAAACACTCTTTGTTATATAGACTTCTACAAGCAACAAGTTGTGGTGTGAAATCGAATTAAATTTGTGGAGAAGGAAGAAAAAAACAAAAAATGGACTTGTACAAACTTGTGGTGTATGACACAAAAAAAAAACAATTGGTACTATATTATAATGAAAGATTCGACATCTTGTGGTGTACTATAGAGCTGTTTGATCACGGGAGACACTTGTGAGGTGCTGTTTCATCACGGGAAACGCTTGTGTGGTGGGTGAAGCTCACGGGATACGCGTGTGTCCTTTTGGTTGAACCTCACGTGAACCTCTAGTGTGGTCAAGATCAACAGTCACCATCCTTGTAACCAAGAATCCTGAAATAATGTACACAACACCAAACAATTAGTTCTTGTAACAAAAAAACACAAGTACAATTAATAAGGAACATTGACAACACTAAACAAGTAATTCCATCCGATTATATTTGGAGACAAACTAAAACAGAGTACATTAGTTAAACCAAACTAAAACAAAGTACATTACATAGTAGAACAAACAAAAACAAAGTACATTAAGTGAATCCAAATAAGGATTCAAGCCGATTATAACCACAACCAAACAAAAACCGAATACATTAAGTGAATCCAAATAAGGAACAAACTAAAACTGATTACAATAAAACAACCACCAACCTAGTACATAAAACAACCACCAACCTAGTACATAAAACCGATTCAAACTGATGACAACATGTCATCAATTAGTTTGTCTTTTAAAGCCTTTTCCGATTCACTAAGTGAATCTTTGTTTGCAATAAGATTTTCAAGCATCACATGCTTGCTATGCTTCTCTTTCATAGCAAACTCCATCTCTTTCAAAGCAAAGTCCCTTTGCTTCATCTCATACATCCTCCCAACCTCTTGCATCTGAAACTCCAACAAAGCTTTAGGATCTCCCTCTACATGCGCTTGAGTGTTGATGTGTTTCTTACCCTTTCCTCTCAACAACTTCGCAGCCTTAATACCAGTAGGACGTTGCATAAGTCCATCCTCGAGATCAATGGGAGCTTCGGAGGCAGAACCATCCTCACATGTCCTTTTATCTCCATGATCTTTAGGAGATGTGGAAGCACACCACTTCTGGTCATATCGAAGCTCTAGCCATGCATGCTCCATGGTGAATTTGACCTTGTGATCATTGAAAAAAATCTGGTATGCTAGCTTCAGAACATCATCTTCATTCTGCCCACTAGATTTCTCCCTTGTAGCAGCTTCATAGCAGCCAACGAACTTGCACACAGTGTCGTTGATCTTACCCCACCGCTGCTTACAATGACTTGACAACCTCTTTGGTCGACCAACAGCATTCGGACATTTGCCTACATAATCTGCTATCCTTCCCCAAAAGGCTCCACGTCTCTGCTGGTTTGATGTTATCGGGTCCTTGCTTGTGTTTAACCAAGCAGAGACAAGCATCACATCATCTGCTGGTAACCAAGCATGCCTTGCTCGTCGGTTACCAACAGGTGATGGAGCTGCAGGTGGGACATCAGAAAATTGACTCTCATTAGGAGAGTCAATGTGGTTGCTGGAATCATGTTGACTTTGTAGGAGATCGTAGAAGCTAGCAGAGAAACGATATGGATTCAAGGAGTCCTCTGAACCCATAGCTGCTGCTTCGTGTGTGTGTTAGAAGGAGAAGGAACGATTGTTGAGGTTTCGTTTTTTGTGTTTGGTGTTTATGTTTTGTGTTTTGTGTTTTACTTATCAATTACCCCTTTTATTTACAATCTGATTTTAGTAGTTTACTTTTTAAACTAGTGTATTAAAGTTTTCAATTTAAGTCTACCCGTTCCCACAACAACCACAACAACCAACAAACCCTAAACCATCACACAATAAGTCTGATGTCAACTACCGTAGACCCTAATCAAGTACTAATGGTATTTATCACAACCAACAAACTACAAGCATCCATCATGACTGACTCGACACTTAACTACACTCAAACCAAATAAATGAATAATACTAATAATTAAAAAAAAAAGAGAAAAGATCATATGAATACTAAATCATATCTTAGATTAAGATCTTGAAAACAGAACTAAAACAAAAACAAAATAAAAACAAATAAAACCGGTAATAAACAGAGTTCAAAATTCTAACCTTGTGTTATGCTTGGTGATGATCTTTAGTGTCACTTGAGAACACTAAAAGATGATCAATGAAACTAAAACTGATTGTTAAAAGCATCATCGAAAACCTTAAATAACAAAAAAGACAAGTAAACATCAATGTGTCATCAAGAATGAAGTGTTATAGGAATAGAGTTAAAAAGAGAAATTAACTACAAGAGTAACGTGATTACCCTGGCAATAGCCTAGCGGGAGTAAGAGATGCAGCCAATGTTTGGTATACTCTATAAATGTTTGGTATCTAATTAAGATGCAGCAAAGCAGAGACCATAGATTGGCATGTGATGAACGAGCTACAACCAAACCGAAAACTAAGACAAGACGCAGTTTTCACATCAGAAATCAACAACAAACCAAACTCTACTCTGCTACAAATCACACTACCACGTAGATAAGAGATATAGGGCAATAGACCAGTTAGTAACCTGATGTTTCTCTCTTCAAACCCTCCCACACATTAATCCTTGTACCTCGACTGCCTGCATCAAAGAGACAAAGGTATTTCATTTCACTTATATAGAAAGACAGAAAAAATGGGTTAAGAGAAAGAACACTACTTGAAGATGTAGGGCAGAGAAGAAAACGATCCATCAGAACCATCACCGACCAGAAAGCATCCTCCAAGAGATAAGAATCAAATGAATCAAAGTGAAAATTCAGAAACAAACAAATGATAACATCCAACCCTAATCCCAAATTTAAGAACAAAATCGATTAAACCTAATCCCTTCTAACTATTCACGAATTCAACCTACTAAACAGAGAATTCAACTTACCCTTGCTTCCAATTGCTGCAATCTCATCGAATAAACCCTAATCCCTCCTCCGATTCGCCTCCGAGATTATATCCCTTCTGCTTCCCCTTTCTTCTCCACAATCGCCCCTGATTCCATAGCTGTAGCATATCCAGATCCTTCTTTTTATCAAGAATGGACTTCGATCGAGAGATAATCACCGAGAGAGAGATCGAGAGAGAAATTGTTTCTCTCGATAAATGTTTTTTTTTTGGGTCGAAAAAAATTGTTTTTTGGTTCTTCTATTTTTTTTTCCACCCAACAAACACTTGACACGTAGGAGCTCTTAAAAAAAAGTATGTTATATTAGAGGCTCTCTTAACTATTTTTGTTATTTCTGATTTATTTTTTTTCCTTCTTCCTTAAAACCTGCCTTAGAACCCCCATTGGGGATAACCTAAGTAGTCTTTGTTTTTCTGAATTTATATTATTTGCGATTTCCACCAACACAGATTGTCTCTGATATCTGATTGCTCCCACCTCTTCCACTTCATTCTTATCGTTCACGGGTCCCCTCTCCTCTTCCCTTAGCTCAGAATATAATGTAAACCTTACCAAGTTACGTTGGTCTTGTAAGGTTTATATATCAAAAAGTTGGCTTGGCATCGATAATATTTTGTTATCTCTTTCGGAGCCTTCCACGTTCTTTGGTTCAAGTCGAGTTTATTAACAAAGGCCACTATAGCAAACTGATAGACTCCTAGTGAGGAATCTGCTCCCAAGAACACACTTGCAAGGTCTTGAAGATGATCGGATGGATTGATGATGATCAATGGATCGAAGATACAATAGATTGATCAAATGGAAGGTGAAAGGGTGGTTTATGCAGCGGATTGAAAGAGATGGAATGGTGAAATGATGCAGCAGATGAAAAGGAGATTGAAATGAACTTCCAAGAGAGATGGAAATCTCTTAGACTTCAGGCTCGAATCCAACTTAGATATGACACACTAAGAAGAAAACAAGTTGAGAAGATATTACACACTCCTCAGATCAAACAAGTAGAAAGAAGTTTTTGATTAAAATGTTTGATGGTTTACAAAGAAGAGATACATGGTCTTTAAATAGGAGAAGAGGGG
>NC_025695.1:23729076-23785269 GCF_000633955.1 Camelina sativa | reverse complement strand
AATTACAAAACAATAAATGCAAAGAGATAGAAAGAAAATGGGCCAAGGCTTTTGTAATGGACCTTGGACCACGACTTGGGCTGGCAAAGGGGACTTGAAAATGTTACTTAGGCCTCATTAAAAACCTTGTCAAGAAAACCCAATGGGACAAAACTTGACCAAGGGAAAAAGAGCACCAAAGCAACATTTTACCCTTTAACGAGCACCTTGAGTTGTGAGCAATGTCATAGTGGTTTGAGCCACGTCTTCTAGCTTCTTGTCTAGCTCCTTGAGTAGTTCTTGGATGGCTTGGTTGAACCTCTTGGACCGTGACCTTGTTATTGGACCCGCCGGAATGATCAATGCCTCTTCCGGTACAAGCTGCTCCTTTGATGCTTCCGCTGGTACAAGCTGCTCTTCCGGTGCTTTCTCTGGTTCAAACTGCTCCTCAGGTTTGTGTGGTTCGGTTGAGCTGTCCATGCTCTCATCATAAACCACGTGTAATATCTTGAAGTATTTCCTATGTGTCCTTTTTTTATTGGGCAAACACATACTTCATTTCTTTCAAACAATGTTAACTACTAGCACTCTTACAAGAGGTTGGTTGAGAAGATAGGTAAATAATTCGACGGGAGTACCATATATCAGAAATAAGAACAAGCTTTGTTACAAGCAAATAGGAAAACGAAATTTTATTTTTAAAAAATCCTAATTTTTAAAACTCTCTCAAATACAGTTATCGAGAACTCCTTCACGATAATATTTTTCGACGCTGGTGAAGGTGAAACTAGTTGGCGTCAGGATTTAACCTCGAGTTTATCAATCAATTTTTTTTCACCTTTACTGTTTTTTTACAAAGTATAAAATATGAAATATATATACGATCAAAATTCAAAATAGAAAAGAAAACCAGATAACCTATGCGTTATAATTAACCTACACTAATAATATATATCGTGCACCACAATTAATATGATTTGGACACCGAACAAACCTGTCCCGCAATATCGTTATCCAAACGTACCATGCCATTTCATAAAAAAAATGATCAGTACAGTTTATTAATATTTGTTGTTACTTAATTTATTTCCCTATTGATCCGAATTACGTACATTTCCTGCGACATATATATCACCTGTTTCTTAATAATATTTCGCCTGAAATGCATAAATATTTGCTACCTAAATCCAAACATGTAAAGATTAGAGTCATTTTGAGAAAGTTAAAAGGAGGCTAAGGGAGCCATAGTGATTTGCCTAATCTCCACCATAATATGGTTATACACCTAACTGATCCACATTTATATATAATAATGAAACATTTAGCTTACATGTTACTACTACTTTCTATATTCTAGTTGCCATTATTGATATTTTGCATGGGAGGAAATGTTGACTGATTCTTTCACTAAACTCTCCATCACATTAATTGTAGAAATGATAAAAAACAATGTTGTGTGGTGGAATAGAGATTCCACAGTTCCACTCATCTCTCTGCCTCACCATCCGTGATGCTTCCACATTTGAGCCAACAAGCTAATAGTATTAGATTCTCAATTTTTCTATAAGCACAGATATATTATAAACTAAACTACTCACCAGTAACCATCAATTTAATAACAAATTTAGACTCCCTTTAGTGGTTCTTCACATTTTTATGAATAACCCCCATAAATAGAAAATTTGTGGCCTTGACGGAGAAGCTTTCTATACTATCGTGTTGGAACCTTGATATGAATGCAAGCATATTATAAGGTTCTTCTTAATCGAGTACCAATGGATGAAACTCATAACATGTACTTACCTTTTATGATGTCCTTCTTCTCTTCCTTTGTGCCTCTATAAAACGCAAGCAATAAGCAAGTGAGTTTCATTCTTCTTCAATGGTCTATACTACAAAGAAGAAGGAGATGAACAGAATTGCGAATGTAAAAAGAGTGATGAAAGGGAAGAACAACAAGTTGTTGTTGGTGAGTGTGAATGTTCTTGGAAGTGTTGGTCCTATAAGGTTTTTGGCCAACGAAGAAGATGAAGTTTCAACTGTTATCAACACAACTTTGAAAGCCTATGCTCGTCAAGGCAGGATCCCGGTTCTAGGGTTTGATGTCGATAACTTTATTTTCTACTCCATTAATGCCGGATTCAACAGTATTTCTACCGCACTCTTTACTTGTTTTCCGGAGTCACGTGAATTCTCGATTGATTTAACTTTATTGTTTAATTGCTTATCATTGTTTTGGTGTTAGCTTTGCATCCAGAGGAGAAGATAGGTTCAATGGATGTAACAAATTTCTTGATGTGCAAGAAAGAGCCACGGCCATTGGAAAAAGTCGAAGGAATAAGAAAGAGTAAAGCTCGGGTAGGCCATGGATGGAAAACTCGTCTTCTTCGGTCCATATTAGGATAAATTCTATACAATTTACAAATTTAACTATATACAACTCTAAAGGATTATAGACAATATTCTCAATGTGATGTAATGTGATGTGGACGCTTATTGTATCCTAACGTCAAGACATATACCAAAAAGTATGTATGTGTTATTTAAAACCGTACAAAATATTGAATCGTACCTTTCTTTATCTTCTTATTTATCGAGCATTTCCTTGGAAAATTACATGTCGAGCTAAACCGTTGACCGTATACATCAACCATTGACCATCAATTAAGCCACCACAATTTCAAAACGCAACGCCAACTTAATATCCATCGCAATATCAGATCATCATATGTCCTATATATGACATGTGTTTTTAAAAAATACATTACCATTTTCAAGTTTCCAAAAAAAAAAAAAAATATATTATTTTTAACATAATTATTCTTATTTGGATAAACGCACCGGGAGAAAACCTGGTTAGATTTATTTTTAATCTTGGCTGTTCATTACAAAAGATCATGATCGTTGATTTAGCGGGTTTCAAATTTCTTTCGGAGAAACTTGGAAGTTGAAATAACACGATTGGATTTATTTCAGATCCTTTTGTGTTTAATCCACTATAATTAATGAAGTTTTGCTTCAGATTTTCACTCTCTCTCGTCCAATTATGTTTCACTTTCTTTGTCATGAAACACACCCATCATTATGCTCTGTACGAAAAGATTAATGGATTTTTACAAGAGCAGATTCTAACACAAAATGGACTGCCTTCTCTTTTCTCTTAAATGTTTTTGGAATCTTGTTATTTAGAAGTTCGGCTCATATAGTTTCAGGTTAAACTAAACTCAAAAGCCTGCTTTGGTTTATGCACTAAACTTATGCAAAAAATTTGATCTTTAATTATATGGTCTATGCTAGTCATTTCCTACTTAAAGCTAGTCCTTGCATGTATAATTAAAACCAAGCTTGATTGTAATCATTGGAAACAATCCACAAATCCTTTTTTTGCTATTTCTATGCCAAAACCGTCTTTATTATGAGAACCGTCTTATGAGGAATTTTATAATAACAACAACAATAGCGATTATCATCAGAAACAAAAGAAAAATGCAGCACAAACAACAACGTATTGTCAAAATAAAATTATCCGTAACAGGAAAGCCATGACCATGCCAGCAACCTCCAGCATCGGCTCCACATCGGTAGCAAAAATTATGTCAACATCTGCCAGTTATCAAGTAACTTGTGTTGAAACAAAAAAAAATTCATAATCAATAAAATCCAAAAAGTACTATCTGTGAATTAGAGATGATGATACATACCTGCAAATTACACTGACGCATCCATGAGCAAGTTCAATCATGTGTTTACATTTTCTGCATTGACGCCACAATTTCTCATTTGCTAGAGATTTTAGCATTCCATCATATTCTGTAGGATTTGGATGTAGCCACTTGTACTGGTCGCACGACAAGTTATTATGCCAAGGAACTTTGCAGTTGATGCAAAAGGGTTCACCGCATTTTACACAGCATCTCCTAACTCCAATAAGTCCAAAGAGATTGGTTTCCGACATTAAAGTCGAGCACCTCGGGTTTGGACAGTAAACTCTTTTCGTTACAGGAATCTTATCTTTTTTTATCCTTTTGCCCCACATCTTTTTTAGTTTAGGTGTCAAAAGGTTGACACAATATCTATAAGTCAACCTAGATTTGCATTGATAACCAGGACATGTCATTACACTTCCCATGGCTAGTCTCACCTCTATATGACTTTTCACACATTTAGAACAAAACATATGACCACAGTTATCAATGGAGAACATTTGATCAGCATTAATGTCATCGTTCAAACAGATATTGCAAGTCTCTTTCTCATCAGGCATATCTATGATGATCTCTGACGAGTTTGCTTCTATTGCAATCTGATCATGATTGATGTTATCGTTCATACTTATATTGCAAGTCTCTTTCTGAGCAGGCATATATACCTGTAATGATTTCGGAAGAGATTGCTTCTATTAAAAGTTCGTCGTAGGCAAAAATTAGCTTGATTTAGGTCATCTGCTGCTCGTACTAGGGTGCCTTCTTCCGCCGTAATATATGAAATTCTTTTCTTAGGAGACGGGCATTATGACATTTGACTCCATGATATAAATCGAGATAATATATTATTTCTACTAGGAATCCGGTTCGTGCGTTGCCGCACGGGAAAATGAAAGTGTTTGAAAAGATTAACATTAGTTATGTTTTAGAAAGAAAAAAATGATAATAATTTTCTTATTGAGAATATTTCGATTATGGAATTTCTAAACTGGTTCTACGGCTATTCACTTTTCTAATTTATCAGGTTTTGTTGAGAACATTTATAATTTTAATCACTTTTTATTTGAATGTGTTAAGATGTATAATTGTATATACATAAATGAGGAGTGCCTAACAGTTTTTCTTAGCTTCCTCGACATTGGAGTTGTCAGCTTGGCTTTAATTTGTGTTGTTATAACCACATCTTATCTCAATGAAATTACAAACTCCATTGTTATTTATGTTTTATTCCAACATATATAGGGACATTTATCAGCAAAAATAGAAATGTTCCAAAGTCATGAGCTCATTTATAAACATAATATATATATATATATATATATATATATACTACTGCCCGTTTTAAGTTACAATTGATGTTATAATATATCTATATATATAAAGTTAACTTTATTCATTTCTCTTTCCCCCACATCATCATCCACTTAATCAATTTTTATTTTGCATAAAAAATCTTATTTTTAATATTCATTTATTGCATATTTATTAATTATAATTAATAATAGTAAAAAATAAATAAAAAACGAATGAACTAAAATTAATTAAATTTTAAAATAGAATAAACAATAATTAGTAAATAATAAAAATAATAACTATCTAAAAATGAATTAAGTAAATTAAATAAAAATTTTAAAATAGTAAAAATAATACTATAAATTTGTTTTAGTAATAATGTTATAATTAAAATTATAACTAAAAAATGATTATATTCCAAAATCTAGAATGGGTTAATGAGTTTTAGAATGTAAGTAAGATTCTAATGCATGGTGGAGTAAATAAACAAGTTATGTAATTGTATTTATAAAAATCTAAACATAAAAATAAAATTGAAGTGAAACATTAATTTCTAAGAAACATATACCATAAAGATTTATTATTAAATTTTTCTTATAAGAAAGAAAAAATTAATTACTTAACTTAACTTAACTTAAAAGTTTTGATCTAAAACAAATACATTGTAAGGGGCACACTTTTTTTTTTTTGGAAAACTATGAAAAAGAATTAAAAAAAAAATAATCTATCTAAAAAAACAAAATCAATGGTTAGGAAATTTAGAAAAAATGATATGCAAGTCGTTACAAAAAGTGGCATGTGATTTGTGTAGCATATCTTATAAGGTATATTATCAACTGAAGCTACAATTTTATAACATGATATAAAACATATATAACAAATATAACACATATATGTATATAGATATATATATATATATATATATTATCAAATGCTTTTAACCCAAAACATTGGCAAAAACAACATATTTAAAGTATACTATGTTTTTTTTTGAGAAGACGAAGCTGGGGTTGCACCACAAACTTAACATCTGCAAATAACATATGAGATTTTAGAAAAATATGTAGCTTGAATTAGTGAATAGATATTCATTGTGGGGTTTAAATGTTACATCATTTAAGCATTCTTGACTTAGTCTAAAATTCTATTATGGCAGATGATGCATTTGGACAACCTCATTGTAGCGACATAGCAATAAAACTGTTCATGAAACTTTGTATATTCGCGTTTAATGTAAGATATCTATATGTTTAAATGGTCTCTATAATTAGGTCAACAATCGACATTGACTCTAGAACTTTTAAAATTATGTTTTCATGGGATATGAATATGGAATAAACTCTTTTAAAGATAAAAGGTCAGAAGATTGTCGACAATATTATTGCGACACTAGTCAATATATGTTATATATAGATTAGTAAAATAAGTATGCCATTTATATAGATTTATCTTTTAATCTTCAAATTATATTCATATTCAATAATTCTTATTGATAAAAAATTTAACTAAAATCCCACATAAAATCACAAATAGATATAACAAAGAAATATTATCTTAAAAAATATGTATGTTGTATATCACTAAGTAAAGTGAGTTATATATTTATACTCAAAAGTTGGAATGATTATATTAGAGCTCAACAATTTCTATTGATAAGAAATATTTTAAATTAAAATCTTGCACGTGTACATGTACAAATTCTAGTATACTATATAGGCATATATATACTCAATTCTAGCATATTGCCAATACAATGCCATGATAGTTATGCATGTTGTCCAACTAATTAAACTCTTATACGTTAAAATTAAGATCTGAATTAACATTATACATATGTACTTATTACAAATATCTTTTTTCAGTAAAGCAAAAATAAAATCTAAATACATATGTATTTCATCAATTAAGAATATATAAAATGATGTATGAAATATGTTCACTTAAATTTTAAGATGCTCACCAGTTATTTATTTTTTTATTTAAGAATCAAAAGGAACGATGGTACTCTATGGTACTTTATGCAAACTTATTTCTTGGTCACCTTTATATTTCGTAGTTACAAATTTTAAAATGATGAAATTAACACTTTCGTCAAAATTTCCCTTTATTTTCTCCAATATTTACTTATAATTTGAAGATGCATAAGCTGCAAAAGAAATTATGTAGCAACCTAGTAGACACAATTAGGTAGTAACCAAACCACAACGCATAAAAAGCAACATTACTTATTTACCAGTGACATGGATTTTTATCTGCCAAATACAAACAAGTATACAACAACGTTTCCAAAACAACACTGTTACAATTTTTAAACTATAAACCTAAAAAGACATAAACAATGCCAAAGGCAATGTATTCGACTTACGCTCATCATAATCCATAACAGATAAACCATTTCGAATTATGCAAAATACTTTGCCATCTAATCAAACATCCAAAGAATATTCTAAAAATTAAATATACACATAGGCGTTTCCAACTAAATTAGTTCAATTGGTATAATAATCCTTGGATGAAATATAAATTTTAATTGTTGCAGCATGTTAAGTAGAAATCGTAACATTGTTCTACTCTTAGTAAAGTCTCCCACATCGAGCATTATTATATTTACGAAGAAGAAAAATACGAGTGTTTTTACAAAAAAATATTTTTAAAAAGAAAGACCTCAGGAAAAATGTTCACAAAGGTTTTTTGGGCCTGTAAATTATTTTTTCTCTAAAAGGTTCGCAGCTTTGTTGTTATTACTTCTGGTTCATTGAATTGAATAGTTGAAAATAAATGATACTGGACCCGCGACAGACTTTCTGAAAGACTTTTTCATTTGAAACACCGATTCAATTACATACATGCCTTTCTGACTACTCTCCTTCTCATCGTCAAGGGTAGGGGAGTTAGACAACACCCATAATATTTATAATATAAAGAATCATAATATCCTTTTATAGTTTCAACACAAACAGATAAAATGGCTAAACATCTGTTAATTATTTCATATATTTATTTTATTTTTGTAATAACGGGCCAATATATTTTAATTATCTTATTATACCTTAGATTTGATCCTGTAGAGCTGTTCTATACCATATAGGAATACAATATGATAATAAAGAAATCGAAATCATGTCTCTTCCAACAAAAAACTTAACACTCTTTATGTCTGGAAACAGAGAAATCTCCCCCCTTCATCAAACAGTTTCATGACCCCTTGTACGAAGAAGTTTTTGTTTTGAAAGCGAAGAATCATTGTTTATTAACTTAAGAAAGATAAGAAAAAAAAGTCGTTGATTAGAATAAAAACTTTTCGAAGCAAAGCTGCTATATCATATCAAACGGATTGATAACAACAACAGTTCTACTGTCGATAATACTGCATACGAAAATGATGAAAATCAGAAACACTGATGATCTAACTAAAAAAAACTCAGTCCGTATCAAATCCAAACAAAAATGAGGTTGTAATCAGCAAATGAACTAATTCATCAAAGTCAATCTAAACAGTATATTACAATGATGGTTAATAATATCAGAAAATCAACATATGGCTTTATATATTAACATGCCTTTACAACAATTAGTGGACTAAACGACTAACTCAGAGGGTATGATGAATTGATCCCCATTCAAGGACTAACCAATATAGTTCTCCATCTGTCGGAATGAAAGTGACTTCCTTCTGCAGATTTCCATATAATTTTAAGAATTACATTCTTATCAGAACGTACAAGTCAAAGGATTACTGGTGAGTTTAATTGTTACGTTGGAAAATAATTAAGAGACACAGAAGAGGTAAGGTTACATAAAAGAGAACAATGTCGCCATCGCCACTGTTGCAAGTTTTAAAAATACACGTTAAGAAAATTAACAGAATTGCATTTGACATGTACTAACATGGAAAAGAAAAAAATTAAGAGACGAGAACAAATGACCACCCAACGATAAGGATGAATCACAAACATAGAGGAAGACTCACACGTCAACGGGCCTTTTAATATATATCAACGAAGACTTACATAAAGGAAGAATCACAAACATTGAAGATGGAAAAGCCCTTGGTCAGCAAACGTTCAAACCTTCCTCCACAACCACCGCGAATGAACCCAACCTAAAGGCTAAAGCTTTTAAATAAACGTTATGAAATTTCACCTCTTTTTCCATTAACGGCATGCTGCTGAAAATACGTATAAAGTAAGCATCGTATGATTATACCACGAAAATAAAGTCATAATTACACCACGTATACACGATAAGGAGAATCAGAGTTCGAACCCAGATCAGCAGTGATGAGTGAATGTAGTACCAAATCAGGGATTCTAAAACAGAGCAGAAACTAATCATACAAAGTCACACACGAAATGTATAACTCAAGAACCAACGAATCTATTAAACAGTGGCTACATTTTACAGTCAATTAAACGATGTTTTTTGAAACAGAACTCACTTGATATAAGAAGAAGAGATAAAGCAAGACTTCACAAGAAGATAAGCAGAGAATATAATACAGAACAGGGGTCACCCTAGAGGCGATCGAAATGAGTAGCGATGGTAAGATTCTGTACTGGCGGCGAAATAATACATGGAGGCGAAATTAGGCAACGTTGCACACACTCACTGGAAAATGTGAAAATTATTTAGATCACTTTTGTACCGTTTGATTGTTAGTTTCAGTTGTTCAAATATTTTCAACATGCGAAACCGTCGAATGAATAACAGAGGAGGACAAAAATTAAAAGAGTTCATTGATAAATATATATAAATTCTGAAAAGAGGCAACTCAGCAGGGTTATGTCTTTTAGATTGTAGAGAAGAACTGTTTCGGGAAAGACCGTTCGTTTTGTTTTAACAAAAGAGGCGACTTTTACTTTCATAAAACAATCTCGACTGTTCGTTTTGAAAGAGGCGACTCTTGCTTTCATTGTTTTCTCCTAGTTCTCAACCGTTAGATTATTATTATGACCTCAGCAGTCCCTCCTCTGTAGGTCTGGGACTTCGGTTATTTCGGTGAATTCGGTTTGATTATTTTGGTTTATCCGTTTTTTTGAATTTTGAAAATCTTACCGAATTTAACCAAAATATATTTCGGTTCGGCTAATTCGGTTTCTCGGTTAATTCGGTTTTAAAATTTCAAAACCGAAATTAACCGAAATTTGATTAAAAACATGAAAAAATCGGATTTTTCGGTTATTTAGAGATAACTTCGGGTTTTTCGGTTTTACTTCAAATATTTCGGTTTTTTCGGTTTTGGTTATTTCGGTTATTTTAGGGTAAATTTCGGTTTTATTAGTTTTTTACTAAAAAAAGTTAAAAAAAAATTTAAAAAAAAATTAAAAAAAAATCGGTTAACCGATAGGCGAACCGAAATAACCGAAATATTTCGGTTTTTTTGAAAAAAAAAATTATACCGATCGGTTCAGCCGCCATAACCGAAACCGAACCGAACACCAAAAATATCGGTTCGGTTCGGTTCGGTTCGGTTTAAAATCCCAGGGCTACTCCTCTGAATTATAAAGTTTTTCGTGATTGTATTGTAAATCCTTTAGATACGGAATCAAATTTGCAAAACCTTCTTCTGAATCCTTTAGCCACAACGACGCCGCAAATTCACTACCAACGCACCCGTTGGTTTTGGTTGCGACTTTTTTTTCTCACAAGTTACACACCTTCGCAGCGAAAGTCCACGATTCATTCTCATCACTCCGTTTGCGAATAGATTGCAATTCTGTTTCAAACTAAATAAATAAAGGGTACCGATGGTAGTAATGGTGTCACATCTTGTTGACTACAATTAAGAGGTTTTTACGAAAACAAAGACTGGATTTATAGAATGGCAAGTAAACGGATGATTATATATCGCAGATTCTCCGCAAATTCACTTCACACATAAAAGTACATAACATAAGCAATGCAAGAACATCTGTTTCGTTTTAACATCTAATCGAACATTAAACAAAAAATCTAAATATAAAATCTATATATTTGAGAATTGAAACATTAACCATACAAAAATATGGCAGGCCTAGTTACCATCAACGAATCGAAGTCAGGGACAAACGATAGATTTGAAAAACTTAAGAAACAAAAAGTTTACAAAACAAAGATTAATGATGACTGGGTTTAGAAACTATAAGAAACATCAAAAGGGTCGAATTTATTCTGTAATACATTTGTTAAAACACCAACGAATACGCATATCTACACCAGACATACTGGATAGTTATTGGATGAGAAGAGAGAATAAAAGACTCCTTGCAGTAATTTACGCCAATAAAAAGTATATAGATAGATTGTAAACCAGAACAACTGCAATGGTTGAACTGTTGGGATAAGCTTGAAGAAGCCTTGAGTTAGAAGACAAGTCCTAATCTTAGAATAATTGTGTTTACAAAGAGATAGGGTTTAATGTACTTAGGAGTTATCTAAGTACTAATAGTTCCTACTAGGATTAGGAATAGAAAAGAGTTATATAAGGATATGTTGAGATGTGACATAACTTATGAGGTTTTGTGAGAAGAGAGATTGAGAGCTTAAGTTTTGAGAGATTTTCTTAAGCTAAATAAAAGTGAGTTGTGCTTTTAATTCTTGTGTTCATTACAAAACCTTTGTTCTAGATTTGGTATCAGAGCTTGAGTCTTTTACCAAGAAAACATGGCCGAGCTTACCGTAGCAACATCACGACCTAAGGAAGGAGGAGGATCTCCTTCTATTGTTTGTCCTATGCTAACCTCGACTGATTACACCGTGTGGGCATGAGAATTACTCTTCGAGTACACAAAGTCTGGGATGCCATCGAACCTGAAACCGAGCAGATTAATCCTGATCATAATGATATAGCTATGGCTTTATTATTCCAATCAATACCGGGAAGTTTAACACTTCAAGTTGGAGAACTTGATACGGCTAAGAAAGTGTGGGATTCAATTCGATCTAGGAACGTTGGAGCTGAAAGAGTTCGAGAAGCAAGACTTCAAACTTTGATGGCAGAGTTTGAAAGACTGAAGATGAAAGAATCTGAAACTATTGATGATTTTTCAGGAAAGTTATCCACGATATCTTCACAATCAGCTGCCCTAGGAGCTAACATAGAAGAGTCGAAGATAGTCAAGAAGTTTCTGAGCAGCCTTCCTCGGAAAAAATTCATTCAGATAGTTGCTTCTCTAGAACAAGTTCTAGACTTAAACACCATCAGCTTTGAAGACATTGTTGGCAGACTGAAAGCTTATGAGGAACGCATTCGTGAAGAAGAGGAGGTTCAAGAGGAACAAGGAAAACTGATGTACACGGAATCACAACCGAGTCAACAATACCGAGATTCACAAACTAATCAGCAATACAGAGATTACAGTAATGAATCTGGAGGGTTTAGAGGACGAGGTCGAGGTGGAAGATCGTTTTATAGAGGACGAGGAAGAGGACGCTACGGTGGAAGAAATATGTCACAAGTTACATGTTTTCGATGTGATCAAACTGGCCATTTTGCTTCACATTGTCCAGATCGCTTGCTCAAGTTACAGGAAACAGAAGAGAGTAACAACAAAGATAAAGATACAGAGGATGCAGACGAATTGTTGATGCACGAAGTTGTCTACCTTAATGAGAAAGACTGTATACCAAGCAAATACGAGAAGGATCGTATATCAAGTAAGGTTGAGACGATTGCAGGCAGTGATAATATATGGTATCTCGACAACGGAGCCAGCAACCATATGACTGGGGATAGAAGGTACTTCAACAAACTTGACAGCTCTATAACTGGTAAAGTCCGTTTCGGTGATGACTCTAGGATTGATATTCGAGGAAAAGGAACAATTGCTTTTGTTGATCAGAATGGAAAATCAAGGACTATAACAGACGTGTATTACATTCATGATCTCAAGAGCAATATTATAAGCTTAGGTCAGGCCACCGAAGCAGGGTGTGATATTCGAATGAGAGGAAACTACTTGACTATGAGAGATGAAGAAGGGAACTTGCTCGTAAGAACAGAGAAGTCTAAAAACGGATTATACAAAGTTCAGATGAGATTTCAAGACAATACCAGTTTGTTTCTTGTGGATGTTAGTGAGCCAAGTAAGTGGCATGCGAGGTTAGAACACATCAATTATGCAACCTTAACATCAATGCTAGCGAAGGAACTGGTTTTAGGAGCACCAAAGGTTTATGCTGGAAAAGAAATCTGTAGATCGTGTCTTCTTGGGAAGCAAACAAGGCAGGTATTCTCTCAGGCAACTATGTTTCGAGCTAAACAAAGATTAGAACTTTTACACGGAGATCTTTGTGGTCCTATTACCCCAAGTACGCCTGCTAGGAACAGATATGTCTTCGTGATCATTGACGATTTCTCCCGATACATGTGGACGATGCTACTAAAAGAAAAAGGAGAAGCTTTTCACAAATTTCAGAAGTTCAAGGCTATGGTTGAGAAGGATGTGGTTGAGAAGATTCAAACCTTTAGAACGGATAGAGGAGGAGAGTTTGTGTCTACAGAGTTCAATTCATTTTGTGAAAATGCAGGCATTAAGAGACACTTAACAGCACCATACACTCCACAACAGAATGGTGTTGTAGAGAGACGCAAACGGACCCTGATGGAGATGACTAGAAGCATCTTAAAACATATGAACATGCCTAACTATATTTGGGGAGAAGCTCTTAGACACTCGACCTACTTATTGAACAGAGTATCAACACGAGCATTGAAGGACATGACACCTTATAAACTTTTTCGTGACAAGAGACCTAAAGTAGAACACATTAGAATTTTCGGATGTATTGCTTATGCCAAAGTGGAGAAACCGAACCTAAAGAAGTTGGATGATCGAACAAGAGAGTTAGTTCACCTGGGAACCGAACCTGGCTCTAAGGCGTATCGCTTGCTGGAGCCACAGACGAGACGTATCGTAGTGAGTCGAGATGTAGTGTTCGACGAAACAAGAGGTTGGAATTGGGTTAAAAATGTGGCACATGAAGGAACAGATGAGAGTTTCAGAATCAATTTTGGCGTATTTGGGAATCATGGACTCCAAGATATCAGAAAAAACGAGACTGCAGTTGTGAACATTGATGAAGATACTAGAAGCGAGACCGATAATGTTGAAATTCTTGATGATGGAGAGGAAACAGAGCAACAAATACAAGAGACTGCAACATTACCTGCAGATATTTCGACTGAACCTATATTGCGGAAGTCAACACGACCAAGTGTTAAACCAAAATACTTAGAAGAATATGTCTTACTTGCAGAGGAAGAGGGTGAGTTTCTGTTATTAACACTTAATAATGAACCCAGGAGCTTTGAAGAAGCTACGGTATCTAAGGAGTGGACACGAGCGTGTGAGGAAGAGATAGCTTCGATAGAGAAGCTTAGAACATGGGAACTGGTCGATTTACCCTTTGGAGCAAAATCAATCGGTTTAAAATGGGTGTTCAAGTTAAAAAGGAATAGTGATGGTAGTATCAACAAATATAAAGCAAGACTTGTTGCCAAAGGTTATGTGCAGAAGTATGGTGTAGATTTTGAAGAAGTTTTTGCTCCAGTTGCTAGAATTGAAACCATCAGACTGCTAATTGATCTTGCTGCATCACATAGTTGGGAGATACATCATCTTGATGTCAAGACAGCTTTCCTTCATGGTGAGATTAAAGAAACATTGTATGTATCACAACCAGAGGGGTTTGAGAAAAGAGGTAGTGAAGGGAAGGTCTACAAGCTCCATAAAGCTTTATATGGACTAAGACAGGCACCTAGAGCATGGAACAATAAGCTAAATCAGATTTTAATGGAGTTGCAGTTCGTAAAATGCTCAAAGGAACCTTCGGTGTATCGGAAGAACATTGGCTCTAACTTACTTATCATTGGTGTCTATGTAGATGATTTGTTTGTAACAGGAACAAGTCTGGTTGTGGTTAACAAATTTAAGGAGGAGATGGCTTCTAAATTTGAAATGAGTGACCTTGGAAGACTGACATACTACCTCGGGATGCAAGTTAACCAACACCAAGACGGAATCACGTTGAGTCAAGCTCGATATGCTCAAAGGATCTTGGAGGAATCCGGAATGGCACAATGCAATTCTGTGCTCATACCAATGGAACCAGAGTTGAAGATGTCTAAAGCAGAGAAGGAAAAGGAGATCGATGCAACGACATATAGGAAACATGTTGGATGTCTAAGGTATCTTTTGCACACTAGACCGGACCTATCGTACTGCGTAGGGATTCTCAGTCTTTATATGCAAAGTCCACGGGTGTCGCATGGTGCAGCTATGAAGCAGTGCTTGAGGTATCTTAGGGGAACCACTACTCTTGGACTATCGTATGGACGAAAGAAGGTGCCTCGGCTAATAGGCTACAGTGACAGTAGTCATAATGTTGATGAAGATGATGGAAGAAGCACCTCAGGACATATCTTTTACCTTGGTGATAGCCCGATAACATGGTGCTCACAGAAGCAGGATGTGGTGACATTGTCCTCTTGCGAAGCGGAATTCATGGCTGGAACCGAGGCGGTTAAGCAAGCTGTTTGGTTACAAGATTTACTGGTTGAGATCACTGGAGCTGCAGAAGAGAAGGTAATCATACGAATTGATAATCAATCGGCGATTGCTCTTACAAAGAACCCTGTTTTTCATGGTAAAAGCAAGCACATACACAGGCGTTATCATTTTATAAGAGAAAGAGTTGAGAATGGCCAGATTGAGGTAGAACATGTTCCGGGAAATGAGCAAAGAGCCGACATTCTTACTAAAGCTTTAGACAAGACAAAGTTCAGAGAGATGAGGAGTCTCATGGGAGTGCATGACCTGTCAAAGACAGTCTTCAAGCTTAAGGAGGAAATTGTTAGGATAAGCTTGAAGAAGCCTTGAGTTAGAAGACAAGTCCTAATCCTAGAATAGTTGTGTTTACAAAGAGATAGGGTTTAATGTACTTAGGAATTATCTAAGTACTAATAGTTCCTACTAGGATTAGGAATAGAAAAGAGTTATATAAGGATATGTTGAGATGTGACATAACTTATGAGGTTTTGTGAGAAGAGAGATTGAGAGCTTAAGTTTTGAAAGATTTTCTTAAGCTAAATAAAAGTGAGTTGTGCTTTTAATTCTTGTGTTCATTACAAAACCTTTGTTCTAGATGAACGAATTCCAAATATATAGATCTGAAAAGAGGTAATTGAACAGGTGTGTTTGCATAGAGAAACGTTGATTCGGCAGGGTTAAACAAAAAGAAGCGACGATTTGGGGAAGGAAGAGAAGCACCTTTTCATTTAATAAATTAACGACATCAGCTTTGATCTAAACCGTAGGATGATAAAATAAAATAATCTCATTCGTTGGATTAAAAAAATGACATCAGCAATTCCTCAAAAATGAGTTTGCTATTATATATAGAATTTTATCCTAACGGGAAAAATAAATAGAAATAGAAATCTTACTATATGGAAGTAAATAATTTTTGTGTATTAATAGGGAAGTAAAGAAATCTTACAAATCGAAATCATTTTAATCAGATTTGTGTGTGATTTTAAAAAAAAAAAAATATACTATAGAACAATTTTTAGTTTTTTCTTTTAGCTTGTAATACTCTTAAATTATTCATTTATTTTTTGGTAGTGACTCTTAAATTATTCATATTCATCCACTAAATTCATTTTTCTCTCTTTCATTCATCTATTTTACGTGAATTATTTTAATTTCTTACGAGATCAATTGTTAGTTCAGAAAGATTTGTGCTTACATTACTTATTTGGAACAAACTCAAAATTCCACAGCCAAGTTCATTCTCAAAACTCTGGAAATATAAAGAATATTTAGAGAGGAAGGAACATGATCATCATTCTAGCCGTTAGAGATAATATTGTATTTGGGATCTTCCCAAAGTATATATGTAAATTAGTAAAATTAGGTTTGTGGGTATGTGGTTACATACATTTCATTGTACATTTTATTAAAGTATGAATGATATGAAATTGAAAGATGTCACTAGCCTTACTGTGACCTGAAGAAAATTGTATGTCACATGATTAAAGAACTTATTTCCACCTTTGAATGTGTTAGATCCGACCTGTCATCATAATATTTTGTTTCATCTTGAGACCCTCTCGTAATAAAGTCTTGTTGAGTCTGAATAGTTCCGTTTGAGGTTTAAACATTTGTTCTTGATTTTCGAGTTCCCAACTTCCAAGATCTCATCCTTTACGATAGTTTCCAAGTGGGACTTCTTAATATATTTGTTTAAATTTTCAATTTCGAGTAACATAACATAGTTGGTCAGGTGGTTAGATACAACTTTTTATGTGAGACACAGAGACTAGAAACATTATTATATATAATTATATATATTGGATTAATCAAGAATCCAACGAAAGGAAATATTCACATCGTTTTAAGTTGTATATATTGGAAGGTGGAGGAGAAGAAGAGGTGGTATCACCAACCATGACCTAAGCCGGTGAATATTGTGAGGGAGAAATTGATGGGAAAATGTTTTTCTTATACAATTTCTTATCTCCAACAGAGAGTTCAATTTAGGGGCATCGACCTCCCTAGTCAATCTCTTTCTCTTTGTCCTTCTTTACGTTTCAAAGTTGAGTTAAAACGAGAAGATAAATTTTCGAAAAGCTTTATCCCATTCACTACTTCTCCTCACTTCCCTAGTCCAAGACGCACTAATCAACAAGTCAAGTATTTGCTTGATTCTGACAGCCCCGACAACGACATTTGTAGTCTCCCTGTTGTCCCTCTCTTTTGGTGCAATAATAAAGAGTCTGACTATAACCAATTCACTTGCGGAGCATGCCAAATTTCCAATCTTGGCACAAACTATTATTTTTGTGTCACATGTCATAGAATGTTCCACAAAGAATGTATGGAGTCTCCACTTGAGATCAATAACCCTTCTTATCCTTTTCAAGCTCTTCAACTTGTTAGTCCTCCATACATTAGGATTTCTGACCATTCGACTTGTAGGACTTGCACCTGTTGTGAGAATTTACTCTATAACCTAAGTTATGATTGTCCTACTTACAATCTCACTTTGATCCGGTTTGTTCAATGAAGTCAATACCTTTTGTTATAGACCACCGAAAACAACATCTCCATCCTCTCACCTTTTTCCCCAAACAAGCATTTCTCCCGTGCAATGCTTGTGGCCTGATTAAAGAATATATTCCCACCTATGCCACATGTCATAAAAATATCTCGTCACCACCACCGTATCTCTTTTATCTCTTCTCTTCCATACGGTAAATGGTTTTGTGGAGTCTGTCGTCGAGAGGTTGATACGCATTATGGTGCGTTTACTTGTAACAAGTGTAGTGATTATTTTGTCCATACAAGATGTGCATTTCGGAGAGACTTGTGGGATGGAGAGGATCTCGATGGAATACCTGAAGAAGACGAGACCATTGTGGAGCCATTTGAGACTATAGCTGATGGAATAATATTCCATTTCTCTCATAGACATCATCTGAAAATCAAGATTTGTGAAGTTTATGAAGAAGACACGTGTTGTCAAGCTTGCGTCCTTCCAATCTACGAGGGTAATTATTATTCCTCCATGAAACATGTGCGAATGCTCCTCGCAAGATACATCATCCATTGCATCCTCGACCACTAACGCTAAAGGTAGTCGGTAATGGAAATTATGAGGGTTATGGTCGCTTCAGATGTGATCTTTGTGGACGTGAAAGTTGTGGTTTCGTCTATGAGAGTCTTGTAGGAGTAGGAGAGAGGAGTTACAGTCTAGACCTACGGTGTGCCTCGGTTTCTGAACCATTTGAATATCAAGGCCACGAACATCCTTTATTCCTAGCTTTATCGCGAGAAGAAGAATTATCAACCATATGTCAAATCTGCCAAGAAGTCACTTTTGAAAGAAAAGAGGATCGAAAACTAAATTGCATCGAATGTGATTATATTATATGTTTTAGGTGTGCTACCTTACTATTCAGGGCAAGGTATAAGCATGACAAACATTTCCTCACATTTTGGAAGGTGAAAGAGGCAAGTGATCATTCCGGCTGGTGTGAGGTATGCGAAAAAAAAATTGTGTATTCGAGAAAAGGTGGGTTTTATGCGTGCGATGACTGCTGCACCACTATCCGTGTTGATTGTTTGCTTGGGGAGGACATGTATATGAAACATGGTGAAAGCATAAGGATTTCTGGGAACCAGTTTCAAATTCTTCGCAACAGTATGACTCGACCATTTTGTCATGAACGTTACGGTGAAGACAAAAACAGTATTTCTAAGCATTTTTTTCTCTCTGGCACATTAACCGAGGACAAAAACCTAAATCAAATCCCGATCCCCTTTTCGGCGGGATCCGCCTTCTGCTCTCGCCGACAAAGTATTCTGGCGAGCCTCTCTTCTTCTTCTCCTCCTCAATTTGTCTGTTGTCTACCTTTTTGATGGTGACTGAACTTGACATCACGGTAGCGATATCACCGGACCAACGTAATGCGTTAAGTCCGAGTTCGCTTCTTCAATCTACAACCTCCTTACCGATTGAATCTGTCACTGGGGAGATTCCAATCTTACCTGGGATGACTTCGGTTCGACCCATAGGTGTTGTTGATGCCTCCAATGCTATCACAAAGTCTGCAGCTCAAATGACAGATTCTGCTCTGGCTGATGTCTCTGAGGTAAAATCTCCTGTTCCATTTGTTCCTTCTCTTGAGCTTGGGGAAAGCCTCTAAAAATTCCTTTGGATTTAAAAGATCCAATCCCTAAATTTTTGCTTTCATCCGAGACTGCAAAGATCACGGGTAA
Organism: Camelina sativa; assembly: GCF_000633955.1. NCBI lineage: Eukaryota > Viridiplantae > Streptophyta > Magnoliopsida > Brassicales > Brassicaceae > Camelina > Camelina sativa. The sequence goes on along the minus strand of NC_025695.1, from coordinate 23,765,531 downwards.
TGTAAGTCCACCTTCTGACATACTTCCACCAGAGTTCAAGGAAGATGGTCAATTGCGGTTCCCATGGGCAGCAAAGATGGACCCAACAATTCACAATCTTTATCGTACAACATCACCAACTTATTTGGAGGATGGTACTCCCATGGTCGAGATTCCTAATCATGTTTTAGCGCAGGGATTAGAAAATCAGAAGGAATTTTTGGTTGGTCAGTTATTAGATGTTATACACTATCTGGAGGTGTCATACATGCTGTTGCTAACAGGATTTGGGGTAAGAAGTGTAAGATCTTCACTCGTAAATTAGGTGGCTCCTCGTTTCTTTTTCACATCCCACATGAGTCTACTAGAACTTGGGTGTTAGAGCGTGGTCTATGGCATATTGATGATTGCATTATGTTTGTGGCACCTTGGACTTCTACTGCTTCTTTAGGTTTGCCTGAGATCACTTCAGTTCCGGTATGGGTGACTTTAAAGAACATCCTAAGTTATCTTTATTCAGACTGGGGAATTAGTTGGATAGCTTCATGATTAGGAGAACCCATGCTAACCAACAAACCAAGGTTGGATTCAACCCTTATGGGTGAGGCCAAGTTGATGGTGGAAGTGGAATTAAACAGGCCTTTTCCACATAGGATTGCAGCTGCTGACAAGTTAGGTAATGTCTCAATGGTAGATGTTGAGTACTCTTGGCTCCCAAAAAAGTGTGAGAAATATGGTCACCTAGGACATAAAGAAACTAGATGTCTCCTTCTTCGCCAGTCCAATACTGTCTCCACTCTTTCAAAGGGTTCTCCCTCACAGGTTGTTGCACCGCTTGAAGAGCAAACTGTTGTCTCCCCCCCCCCCCGCCAACCCCACNAACTGTTGTCTTCCCCCCCAGCCAACTCCACTCACTCTTCTCAAAACGTTCAGATAGATATTGTCTCTTCTTTAACTCACTCTTCTTCTATATCAAAGGATGGACCATTGACACCAACTACTGTTGTACATGGCTTATCTCCTTCTACTGCGTCTTTAATCGTCATCTCTGTTCCCGCTACATTGGCCTCTTCAACGGCTGCACCAACTAAGACTTCTTCAATGATTGGCTCTCCTCCGGCTATGGATACTCCAGTTACTCTTACCCAACAAGGTTCATTGGTAACTGAAGTTGCGCAAGAAAATATTTTTGGGAGCAATACATTTGCTTCTTTAGATACAGGTTTTGAGATGGGTGACTTCTCTCTAAGGACTCGAGGAGGGAGGTCAATCAAACCTACAAAAAAAGTTCAAGAGAATGAATGGACTATGGTTGGAAGACATGGCATACGTGGTCGTGGTGGCCGCGGGGGTCGTGGTTAAGCACCGTAGTTCCTTGATTTCTCTTTCTGTAATCTAGAATACACTTGTGTGTTTTTATCCTTTTAACTACTTTCAAAAACTATATGACCTCAAAGTCATATAGTGTATTACCTTTTATCCATTTAATTTGAAAACCTTTTAATAAAAAAAAGAACACCGTTGTCAACAAAAAGTAGTTTTTAAATTAGAAAACAAGACATTTTGTTCTTTACATAATTTATCCACCTTAAAATCGCTCTGCCATCTCTCGTATGTGCTTCAACATCGTCTTTTTCGGTTATTTGCACTCTAGTCTTCTTTTTCCATTGAAACACATTGTAATCTTCGATATTTATCTCACCAGAAATATCTTGTAATTTCAATGTTTTTTTTTTTTTGTCTCGGTCTTCTTTGTTTCAACAACTGATTCTATATGAGACTCTTTGTTTATTATTCTTTTTCTTTAAAATTTTGTTTGATGCTGCTTGTAGTTATGTTTCTAAGCATACATAACTAAATAGCAGGTGAGAAAGAGATGGTATAATTAAGCTCAATAAAAAGTTCTTGGACTCCATGATGTTCTCCATGAGTATGGGTGAATCTGATTATAATTTCAAAGACATCTGTAATATCAAAGACGATATGGATAATAAGAGACCGACCATCATCACTAAAATAGATTGATTAAGGTCTTACTATTCTTTGGCTAATAGTAACTGAGGAAATAGCATAGTGACCATTCAAACAAGTTGTTAATTAACGGGTTTTTTTATGGACTAGATTTTGACAGTACCGGTTAATGGATTTTTGCACCCAACAACTTTCTCCATGCTTTTCAGTTTCTTGTTTAGAATTTGGTATACATATATAAATTAACAAAATACATATTGTATTCATCAACTTAATTATAACACTATAGTTTCTTACATTAAGAGATATGATCATAAATTGAATATATTGCAACTTCTTCTTACAAAATTCAGTTTTTCTTTCTAGTCCTTTAAAACTTTTTATTCTATTTTAGTAGTTGTTCAAGGAGCTAGCGTATCCTATCGGATTTTTTTTTTTTGTATAGATATCCGAAGAACATTGAGCATACAAATTACCATTTGCTAGCACATTGAAAAATGGTGAAGTAACACATGACATGATCCAATAATAACCCCATTGATATGATCCTTTCTGATACTTTGCCTCCAAAATTTCCATTTAATCTGATCATATGCCTGACTAATGAATGCGTTATATGTGTTGAGTTCGTGAAAGGGATTTTGAGCTCAATGATTCTTGACGACAGCTTATAAAATAAAATTATTCGGGTTACTTCTCTATGGTTAGATCATGCATTCAAATGATTGGAAAATGTAACAAATACAACAAGTGAGTTGGGGAAGGGTTTGGGAATACTGATTTTTTAAAACGTATCAGCACATATTTGCTCTAATGATACACTCTCGAATTGTCGGTATAGACTGCAGGTCTTAGAAAAACCAAAATAACAAAAATGTATTAAAGTGATCATACATTCCCCTGTAGATCTTGAGATTTTCAGCTGAGTACTAAATTTTAGATGGAAACTTTTTACGCAAAAACATCTTTTCAAATTACAGTGTAAACTCCTCTTTTAATTTGGTTTTAACATCCGAATTTCCTATAAACATCTTTTCAAATTTGGAGATAAGTCAAAAGTAGAACTAAGAATTGTAGAGCTTTACCCCAAAGGGAGCTCTTCCAGAAATTCTCGAAGGCCCAAGACAAGCTTAGGCCTAGGAGGGGGTTTGGAAATAGTTTTCAACCAGCAATAGACGCGCCTCGGTTAGAACCTCACTAGCTGCGTCATTGCCCCAAGCGCAAAGATGGTTTTTGCACCACGAAAGCATGTTTCTTTTATAGTCACCCAATACCCATCAACTTTATATGTGCTTCCGATGTGGGACTCTGTTCCTGAACAAACAAAAAAAACATCAATCTTAACTCCCATTACGTCGACAAGTATATCCGAATATAATAATAAATATCATGAAGATCTAACAAAATTAAAAGATTAGGACTAAGTATGGTAGGGGCTGCGCGAACGCAAACCCCCTCTGCCACAAATAATGACGCAGGCTCTTCCTCTTGGGAAGACCTTAAGCTTAGCACCCCACGATATGTGCAATGTGGTCACTAGCCTAGGCCACTCGTCTTCTTGATCGCGAGTTGACCCCGTCCAGGTAAGTGATTTGCTGGATACATCTGCTTCTTTCTTTATAGTCATGCTTCCCCAGTCATTGTATTGGGTCTGAGCGATGTGGGATGTTTAGATTTTAACACATCCTGCCGTTTAAATTTTCTGGTTTCTAACAACGTGCTGTTATCTCAAAACTCCGTAAGTTTTTGAGTTGTCCACATGGGCCGGACGCTCTAGGCCCAAGTAATGTCTGGTTGTTGTTGGTTTGTTACTACCACATTCGTTGTTCCTCTTCGGTTGGAAACTCTCAAATTCTCTCAATCAGCTTCTCTCTGCTAAATTCTGAAGAATCTCAAACGCACACAACTCATAGAAAGCTCCTCAAAACCCTAAATCCCCAATCTCTCGTTGACTCTGCTCTTCTTCTGGTAATTTTTGTTCTTCATCTAATCTTTCTGCGAATTCATTCGCCCGTAGAGATTTATGTCCCGTGGACCATCTTATTCGATTGATTTCGTTCTGTTTAGATCTGCTTCCATGAGATTCCCAGGTTTTCGTTTCGAAAACTAAGTATAGGTTGTATAGAGATGCATAGATCTAGGGTTTGTATGTGATAAGAAGGTTTTATCTGATTTCAGGTTCTTCTTAGCTGATCTTGCTCTCAATCCTATGATTAGTTTATGGATTTGTAGTTGTGATTAAAGTTTGTGGTTTGTACTTTGACTACTGTGATTGTGCTGGTGGGTTTCTAAATTACTCTTTTGTTTTCTTTGATCAATACAGGTTTCTCAGATTCAGTCTTATATCGGTGGTGAAGATGTCGGGAGCATTGAATATGACTCTTGATGAGATTGTTAAGAGGGGTAAGACTGCAAGGTCTGGGGGAAGAGGGAATTCACGTGGTCGTGGTCGTGGTGGTGGTGGTGGCCGTGGTGGTGGGTCAAATGGTTTTCTTGGCGGTGGAAGAGGAGCTGGACCTGCTAGAAGAGGTCCTCTTGCTGTGAATGCTCACCCATCATCTTTCTCCATTAACAAGGCAAGCTCGAAAATCTGGGAACTTCTATGTGTATGATTTTGGAAGTCTTGAGTTTCTGTGGTATCAAAGCATTTACTTCATCATGCTTATAGCTAAACGATGGCAGAAGCAGGTTTTCTCGTAGATGCTAGAAGCCTTCTGATGATAGTTTGACATTCTTTAACATTCAGAACCTCGTCTAGGAGATGATTTCATTTAGAAAAGTCTCTTACCCCTGCAATTTCGGTGAACTTTTGGGTTTTTGTGGTTAAATTTCAAGGACTTTGGCGGACATGCGGACATGTGGACGAGTTTTTGTTTTTTTTTACCACTGTGCTTTTTAGCTGAAGAGCTTCAGTGAGTTAAAAAGGTCAAAGTTTGTTCATCCAGAACAATGGCATTGCTACTTGAAAAAATATACTTGTGGTGTTGTAGCGTTTGGGGAAAAGTTCAGTAACTGTTGTGGCAGTAAATACGCTATGTAGTAGCTTACCTCTCTACACAGTTTATTTGCATCATGCGTGAAGTTATTGATGAGCCTCTTGCTACATCTGGAATTTCTTCTGCGTGCTATGAACGTCCTGGTTTTTCCTTTATCATCATAGTGGTATAAAGAGTTGTTTTGGAACCGGAGCAGTGAACAATATGCAGCTGGTCAAAATTCATTCTTCCTCCATTTCATTTTGGTTTTCTCATTGGGTGGTTCTTGACTACTTTGTGGAGGAGCACTTTCCTTTGACTGGTTTTTGCTCTTTCAGACAAATGGATGGTCACTTTTTTGGAATTATTTTTCATTGACGTTGTTTCTGAAGTTCGACAGACATGTTGTACTGAAATGATTATGTTCTTTTGAATAGCCTGTCCGTAGGGTCAGGAGCTTGCCATGGCAAAACGGTTTGTTTGAAGATGGCCTAAGAGCTGCTGGGGTATCAGGAGTTGAAGCTGGAACCAGGCTCCATGTTACAAATCTAGACCAGGGTGTGACAAATGAAGATATAAGGGTAAATAGAATCTGGCTTTGTATATTCTTTGCTTTTGGTATCTTGAGAGGGGAGACACTTAACTTCGTCTCTATGGGATCTAGGAACTCTTCTCTGAGATTGGGGAGGTAGAGCGTTATGCCATTCATTACGACAAGAATGGGCGTCCAAGTGTAAGTCTCATGAATCTTTAGCAGTCCCTTTCTCTTCATGATTGTTAAAAATGCTTCGTCTTATAGTCTCCTTTTTCTTTGTTTCCATGCTATTATAGGGCACAGCTGAAGTGGTATATCCAAGAAGAAGTGATGCAATTCAAGCTCTGAAGAAGTACAACAATGTATTATTGGATGGAAGACCAATGAGACTTGAGATTTTGGGTGGCAACAAGTCTGATGCTCCTTTACCAGGTCGTGTGAATGTGAATGTCACTGGACTCAACGGAAGGCTGAAGAGGACTGTTGTTATCCAGTATGAATTTCTGTCTCTTGTCCTTTAATTTCCGTGCTTGCATGAATAACTGTTGAGAGTCTAAAGCCAAGAATTACACAACCTTTTCTGGTATTTGCAGACAAGGAGGAGGGAGAGGAAGAATTAGAGGAGGGAGAGGAGGAAGAGGTCCAGCTCCTACTGTCAGTCGCCGCCTTCCAATGTAAGTGTACCTTTAATACGTGTAGTGTAGAACCAAACTGAGATTCATCGAATTGAAACGGATTTGAGTTTCATATTAGTCCTAACAGTCACAGAAATATTCCTAATTTGGTGTAAGGAAAAATATAATTTATTTCTCTTGGTGGCAGTCATAATAACCAGCAAGGAGGAGGGATGAGAGGAGGAAGAGGCGGGTTCCGTAGTAGAGGAGGGCGTGGTGGTGGTGGCCGTGGTCGCCGTGGTGGCAAAGGAAACGGAAAGAAGCCAGTAGAGAAGTCAGCTGCTGATCTTGACAAGGATCTTGAGAGCTATCACGCAGATGCCATGAACATCTCTTAAAACCGCAGAACGGAATCAGTGTGTCTTACTAACTAGTTTCAGACGATGATACCTTGCTTCTCTTTTTTTCATGTCTTTTGTGGTTTGTTGGAGTTTGATTGTGTAAAGTAAATGAAAATTGTTTAGAATCTAGTCTTCTTAAGTTTACCTATTGAAACTCTTCAAAGTTACTTCCAGCAATTATGAGTAATTTGGAAAACGACACCAGATTTTGAGTAATTGGGACAAAATTTTCTTGTCTCGGACAAAAATGTAACCGGATTATAGACACTATCACACATCTATAAAACATAGAATCGAATATACAAAACCGAACTTGATCCAATCACTATCAACCCGGCATAAGACTACCTCTCAGGAGCAACATTGTCGTTGAATACGAATTCTCCAGAATTGCTACGATGGAAAAGCTTCTCCACAACATCATCCCAATTCTTCTTCTTCGTTTTTGACTCCGCCGATGCTTCTCCATTACTGCATTCTTCTTCTTCTTCCGCGGTGGACACTGCGTGCGGGATATTTAGACTCACCGCTCTCTCCAATGCATCTTTGTGCTCTTTCTCTAAAGTGTTTAGCCTCTCCATTCTCTTCTCTTTTGGTGGCACTGTTACCACCGTCTTTGAACTCTTCTCTCTCAATATCTGTAACCACACATCACAAATCCCTTACTTGGTTGTGATACTCTTGTCTTTATATACTCAACTAGAACCAAAGAGTAAAAATAAAAATTCACCTGCAATGCCTTTTCTGCTTCTCTTTCAATCCATAGAATAGCATGATCAGACGTTGCATTCGACGATAATACAATATGTTCAAATCTACCATCCACTGGAATCGCCGTTCTCACTTCAGGAGGAAACCTTCCACATCTAAAAATACAAACAATAATAAATCAGAAAAGAATCACAAAGAAAATAGCACACTTACTTTCATTATTTACCTGCAAAATTTTCGTTCAACGATATGATAAATTCGACCAGGAGCATAAAGTCTTCTAGGCTCTCTTAGTTTCCGACCTTCTGGTATAAATGTATCCCTCAAACAAACTAGAAACAACAAGCAAGGCAAGCTGTCCACCAAACAACAAATACAAAATGTTGAATCAACAACCTATGATAAGTTCATACCTACCAACAGCCAAAACATAAGGATTAATAAGTCCGACACTTACCAGAATACGGACTTGAATATATCCTCTAATGGTGTCGCTGTTCTTGGTAAAAAATCATCCTACAATTTAACTTAAGTCAGTCAATATGTTATTCTTACTCTTAAGAAACTTAAAAGCTGTAGATACCTTTCTTAACAACCAAACAAGCTACCTAAAATAAGTACAAAATTTTATCAGAATATTCTGACCAAACTCAAGAAGCAACAAGGAAAATTCAATTGGTCGATTCCATGTATATAGCACAAAAGCATATTCTTTACTTACGGATGATGATTATGACAATGCTTTGTCAACAATGAACCAACCACCACGATCCAACAATACAGTTACAAAATTATTCATTATCAAAACTATAATATTATTCAACTCGTTTTTATAATATCAACAAAAAAAAAACAGTTGTCAAAATCACTCTCTAACCTCTAAAACAACTAAACCATAATTTCACCTAAACCATTGTCCAAAATTAGCTAAATTCACGCATTTTTGCCTCTAATTTCTTGAACCTTTTTTTGTCGCATTATCAAATAACAAAAATTATAATAAAATTAAAAACTAACCTGTAAAATAACGGAGAAGATGACGTCAGCATACTTAACGGCGAGATTAAGAGACATACACCTCGCCGGAGCCAAAGCAAAACACCGAATCTTACTCCTCGGAACACAACCGATCATCGCCGGAGTATTAACAACCAAAACCGCCATCAACGCAGCAACACCAGACCCCAAGGAGTGACCAGCGAAAACCAAATCGTACTCTTTACCATTTTCTTCCCAAACTCTCCTAAGCGTCTCAGACTCTTGATTGAGAACCCAAGCCGCAGATTTCAAAAGCCCACGATGCACGAACCCACCACCGAGCATCTTCTGACCCAACTTGTTATCCAAAAGAATCTTATAATCGCTCTCTTTAGCTAAGTTCAAGCCACGGATGGCTAGTACGATCTCACGGTGGTTGTGGTCGACGTAGATGATGTAAGGTGGAGATCTGCCTTGGGTTTTTTCGTGGGTCACACGTTTGATGACCCAGTCAGGGTTTAGATCGAAGGATCCAAGTGAAGGTGAGATTTTTGGGTTTCTGAGATCGGGTTCGTAGACGGCGAGGATCACGCGGCTGATTCGTGGGATTGGTTCGAACTCTTCGGGTGTTGCTGATGCCCATGTGGCACTGTCGTCTGAGCCTACGTGTGTGCATCGTTTCCATATCCACCGACTGAATCCCACGCAGAATACGCATTCTAGTCCACAAGCTACTGACATTTTTTCTGTTCAGGAAGTTTGTAACTTTTTTTTTTTGGGATCCAAAATTCCAAAGGTGAGATTTTTATGAAATTGGGTTTTTGAAGAGATGAGATTTGGGGTTTTTGGTAGAAGGAAAAATTGAAACTTTTAAATCTGAAGAATTATGGAAAAGAGTGTTTTTTGGAAAATTAAGATTTGGGGAAATACAAGGAGAAAGAAGAAATTGCAAATTAGAGCAAAAAATGGTTAAAGAAGAAGAAGAAGAAACCAGCAAAGAGTAAAAAAGACAGATTAGAAGAGAGATGATGATCTCTAATGGGTGTTTCCAGACAGGGACAGAGCAGCCCAAAAAGCAAGAATTGAAGAACATGTCTTTCGTTTAATAACCCCAAATTTTTAATTGTGCAAGTCTTTTGAATTATGGAAAATATTTGATTCTCTCTTTGTACAAGAGAGGCTAATGTTGACTAGTGTTTTTTTAATTTTCAGGTTATTAGTATTATTATTTTTACTTCTTTCTTTTATCCGAATGCACTTCTGAATTTTCAGTCATTTACATTAACGACGAAAATAACTGATGCTAACTTTTTTTTGTTTTTGTGTCTCTTATGACGACTAAAACAATACTAGTAATTATTTGGTTTTTTAATATTTGATTCCAGTTGTACTAAAAATGGATGCGGCTACAATGCATGTCACTGGATGTTTGATTCTAACTCCGGTTCAAATGGAAATGTACCAATCAAAGAAAATCTCATATATAGAGAATAGAGAGACTAAGCTATCAAAATATTTGGAAGACATGCGAAGACCTTGTTTAAAAAACTTCCATGAGTAGTTCCACCAATTTTAAGAAATGCTCATAGTTACCTACAATATGGGTGATCCATTTTTAGATGAGATTTCTTTTTTTGGAGATGCCAAAATTTTTACCCACACTACGACAAAGATGATCGCCTTGAAACAATTCTAATATCCCGAACTTGAAACTAACTTCTTATGATTGTTGATAATCTGTTGAATTGCTAAAAGGTTTAATTTGCTTCGCCTTTGACGCTACAACTGCTCATTCGACTCTTTAAGTTCTTTAGGATATGCAATCCTTTGTCTTCCACTAGAATCATCAAGTATGGGATTCGTCACCCATATTAACGAAGATTTTTTTTTTTTTTTTTCAACCATTGGACTACAACAGGCCGGTCCATTAGTCAAATCCCTACATTCGTAGGGAGCAGGACTCGATTCCTGGTGTGATAGTGTCATGTGCATTAAAGACTTATCATTTGCCACTGCACTAAGATTACTGCACTAATAAAGGAAAATTTTTATGTTATTTATCCTAAATTTTTGTTAATATAATATTATTATTCAATTGAATTCTACAATCTTTTAGACAACTAACATATAATTTTATTGGGTCAAAAGCATTTTCTGAATTACCAAAATATAAAACATTGTAAAACTATTTTATTATGGTACATAATCTATTAACATATTGAAATATAAAATCTGTTTTATCCTATATAGATCTCACATCACATAATTTCTTAAACATCTGAAACGAAAAAGATGGTAGCATCCGTCAAAAGAAATTATTTATTGTTTTCTATTGTTTTTTTACTTTTCTTTGTCTCATCATATACAAAAAATTGTATGATGAATACAAAAGCTGAGATGGAGTTCATCTGCAGCAAAAAAAAAATATATTTCTTCCCTTTGTTTTGAGGTTCTAAAATCAACCTCAAACATTCCGACATTTGATCTTTTTGATATTACCAAAACTTTTATAAGTTACCAGTTTCGATATATATCAAATACACGAAAGCAATTAATGTTGTTTGCGGACAATGCGATTGATTTTCGTTCTCATAATATATATCTAGGCTGCATAAAAAATTATGACAATGCTCTTTCTGATAATCTGATTTCCCTGAAAGATTTAGCAGCCAAAGACTATGGCGGCTTAAACAATAGTGTCGGTGGTACGATAACAGGGATGAATGAGTGTAATGATGATTTGTCAACAATCAAACCAATACCAGAGTTCTTGATCATGAGGAATAATGTTGTTGGAAATATATCAAGTATTATTTTGGTGATTCTCGAATTTTTCTAAAGAAAAGATAAAGTAAAATGTAACCCATAATCGTAATAAATTAAAGTCAATATTGTTGGTCTAGTGTTATTTTGCCTCTTTAAAATATAAACATAAGTAGCAAATGCATACAAAATTATCAACGTTTGAAATGGGACTTTAGTGCTTTTCAATATAAATTGTGCAAACAAAAACTTCCTTTTGAGTGATTTTTAAGACTCCAAGGAAAATCGAATATTTTTAAGATTCAGCATATTCTTCAAAGTCATATAATATTTTTAACCCTTTTGGAGACCGGCAAACCTTTAATCTCAAAGAAGTACTTAAGTTCTCCAAGGTCTTTAATGTCAAAAATCGATTTAAGAAAAAACTTAATGGCTTCAATACCTACAACTATACCTTTCGGACTTTGGAGAGTTAATAGGAAGTGATCCAACTCGGACCTCTTGAACCCTTTTCCTTTTAGGGTGAAGTTTAACTTGTGATACCATGTCTTTAGAGATTTGTTTTAACCATCGATGGTCGGATGGTGGAGCCATGTAGAATTCCACTTTAAGTTTTTCTTGTAAGTACGCATTCTTGACATACATCTGCCCAACTCCCAAGAAAATTATTGGCTAAAGAACGAACAACCCTCATCATGTGGAGTTTGGCCACTAGAGAAAGTGTGTCCGTGTAGTCATCCCCCATAGGTTTGTGTAAACATTCGTGCCACTAAATGAGCCTTGTAGCATTCTATTTCTCCATTGCTCAAATATTTGATGGTGAACACCCGTTTTGAGCTTACAGCTCTTTTATCGGGAGGATGATGTGCTTCATCCCACATATGATTGCGGTCCATAGCTCCAACCTCATCATCAGACGTATTCATCTATTCTTTAATTTCCTAAGCCTCTTCATAGCTTTGAGAGATGCAGTAGTGTTAATTTTACCAAGAAAGACTTGATGACTGGTAGGCTAAAGGGAGAGATAACAAAATGCTTAAATTGAATGAGCTACAACCTGATTGTTGTTGTAGACTTGATGTTCTTTCCAAATGGAGGGATTACTACGACCCTGTGTGCTTCTTTGAAGAGGTTGTGGAGTAAGGTCTTGTCTAAGAGGTTGTGGACTAGATTCTCTTTTCTCCATTTTACCTTCCACATGATTCATAGAGTCTTCTCCCACCTTTGATTCATCTTGATACACTGTCATACACATTCTTGAGAGTCTCTCATAGCTTGTTTGCGGTTTCACAATAGGATTTAGCCTAAAAAACAAGAGATTCAAGTGAGTTTTGGAGAGTGGCGAGGACGGTTTGATTTTTGGAACTTTTTGGTTTTCTTGGCGAGTATAGTCTCCTCATCAGCTTCTTTGATGTTTCTTTTCATCATGTTTGGTGGCTTCTTATGAAGCTTTAGAGGTTTTATCATGGCACCAAAGTTTACGGTTACACAGCTTCATTTTTCTAGTTCTTGACCACATCAAATAGTTTTCTCCTTTGAGGACAATTAGAATCATAGAAATGTGAAGAGTGAAATTCAAATTAAGAGAATCATTACTCTAATACCCTGTTAAATTTGCGAAATGATATTTATGTAAATACTAAAATTAAGAGATTTAATCAAGAACAAGAAGAATAATATGAGAAAGATGTTGAATAGTCACGAATAAGTGTGGAGGAGGACAAGAGAAAGATTATTGTCTCTTTATCTTATCTTTACACCTACACCATCTATATATATATAGTGTACTTTCCTCACTCTTGGTGCTGCCACGTCATCACTTCTACCAGTTTAATAAGGCCATTTTTTCGAAGCCCAATTTTAGGAGAGAACCCAGTTAGTGATTCCTATTTATTTCTTTAATATTTATTGTAAAGCCCATTATGAGTCCATCTGTAATCCATGTTTAATATGCTCTTCGATTAAACCCTTTACCAGCTAGCTATACTCCGCCGCCATTGATGTGCTATCTCAACCGCCCTTTCACATTTTTTTCTGTTTTGTTACGTCAAACGTCTCTCACCTTCTTCATTCTTTTTTTACTCGCTTATCCTTTAAACCCTTTCACTATCTCCATCGGATCAGCTTCCTCTAAAACGGTAATTGAAGTCTTTTAATGCTCTCTCATTCAATCAAAGGCCATTACTTTTTCTTCAATTGGTGCAAGGTAAAGTCCTATATAATGTCTTCTTCTCCAACTTCATGCCTCTCACAATTTCCTGTCTCTCTGAATTTTATCTTTACTTACATGGATTCCACTGTTGTTTCATTCGCAAATCTCAAAGCTGGCCGCCTACACCAGAAGATCGTTGGGAGATTGCTTCGTCACTGGCCTGCCCGCAACGTCAAAAAAGGAGGCCAACTAATGGGAGTAGATTTCCTGCTAATTGATCAAAAGGTTGTTTCCAACTCAACTAGATTTTTCAAAGACTCGATTATAATGTCTTTATCTAGTGTGAGGTTTTTTCTTAGAGTTGTGTCATCCAAGGATCCATCAATGTAACCCATCTTTCAAAATTTGAGGAGTCGCTCTGTGATGGGGCAATATATATTATGTCGGTTTTTGAAGTCACCAGAAGCAACTCCCGTTTTAAACTAACTGATTTCCCTTTCTCAATACGTTTCATAGCAACCACTGCTTTTGATCGGGTCGACGAGTCTTTCGGGATTTTTCCGGAAGAGTTTTACAGGTTCCGGGGTTATGAGCAGTTGGTTTCTCTTGCCAACACCAGTATAGATCTTCCAGGTGTGTCGAAGTTTTAACTCTTTCAATATTTCCCTTTTCCTATATTTTCTTCATCTCTTAAAAGTAAAACTTTTATAATTAAACACTCATGAGTTCGTTATCTTTTCAAAAAGAAATAGCCAATTTCTCGAAAGAAAGGGACACGTTCGTTTGTTTTAGTTTAAGGGCGTACATCTTCTACTTTTCTATATGATGTAGATTAACGTGGTTGTTATTTTATTCAATTATTAATTTAAAGCATGATGGTTTTCTTTTGTTTCCTGTTTTTGTGACGCACACTAGATGTCATTGGCCAAGTTTTTTCCGCCAAAGCTTATCAGAATGGAATGACGCAAACCTTGGAGAGGATGTTAGTCCACTTATATCGTGAAAGTTCTGTCCCTCACCTACTTCGATCTATTTCGTTCACTACTAAATATCGCTCTTATAGTAACCCTCTTTATTGTTCGCAACACATGTATTCCATTATGAAAACGGGGAGAAAGTGCACTACGTGCTTTCGATGATCATGCGACCTTATTGGAGAAGGTTTTTACCGAGAAAGAGGGTGGGGCTAACATTTTGTTAACTACTAATATTAACGCGAAATTATTTGGAGGTGAAACACTGCATTTTCTTTATTTATTCAAAATCTTGCCTTTCAATCAGCTCAAATTACCATCACAAGTAACCCATCCTTTTTCCTCAAGGTGAGTTCTACCTGAATGCCATCTCTGGTACTAGATTTTATTCTGAGGGAGACGTTACCACAACTAAACAGTTTGCTGATATGTATTGAAAGGGTTTACCCGTATCGTTTATATTTGTCCATTCATACTATGTTTTTGATGTGCCTTAACCATACTTTCCTACATAACCAACCATGCTAATGGGGAAACTAAAAGAAGGCACCATCTCAATTGCACAATTCCATGGAGTCTCGAAGATTGAACATGTATCTATTGATGATCTGAACCAGTTTGTTTCTACTAGGAATGCTCACGTCATTTTACCAAAATTAAAACTTTACTTCATAGGACAAAAAAAAACATTAATGCAATGTCAATATCATTTGATTGCATATTTCTGTCGAACAAACCATACATGCACTAACTATGTCCATTTCGTTTTGCTTTTGTATTATTTTAGGAGGTTTAATTCTTATGTACCGCAACTGTGACAGACATTCAAACTGAGCGTGGGTGGAGCTTCATCTCTTGTGCTGCATGTGGGACCAAAATGGTGAAAAAGATGGCGTCCCTTACTTGCAATAACTTCAAATGTGGATCAACTACTGCTATTGGAGATGTGAAGTAAGTTTATTAATTCCTACAATTTATCAGACATTTTAAAATATCGAAGGCTTACCATGTCAAAACTTGGAAGATACCGTGTGGAAATGGTTGTCGACGACGGAATAACCAGCGGCGTTTTCGTAGTCTTTGATAAGAACATGGTGAAATTGACCAACATACAGGCTTCAACACTGTCTTCTCAAGTGGTATGTCAGTTATGTACGAATCCCTTTAAATATTTTTACCAAAATTAAACCTTGAATTCCAAAAGACCACAACCTATTTTTGTCTAACAGTTTCTCATTTTCGGTGAACTTAACTCAGACTGTGGAGCTTCACTCACAAAAATAGTCTCTGACATTGTTGGGAAGAAATTTACATTCCAGCTTAAACTAACCAACTTTAATTTCACTCCTCACCATCAGTCATTTACTGTCTCACGTATTTATGAGACTGCTGAAGTGCCTACTCTTCGAATCTTCCGTGTGGTATAGTCAACAACACATCCATATCACTCTCTCAATGATTACTCAACATATCACTGTTTTCTTTAGTTTTTACTACCTACATACGCAGACAGAAGCTGAAAATACGGTTGATTTAGGTGTTAAAGCGTCTACAACAAGTCCATCTCAGCTACACCTGAAAAACATAACCTCTGCAGTAGATATAACAACAGTGGAAAATTTGATAGGTTCTGGAGATTTACTTGTGGAAAATTCATCTTCAGCAGCTACAAACAAAAAACGGAAGAAATAGAAATACAATTAGTCTAATTCCTTACGTTTGAATTTCCCATTTGCTTTTTTCAAATAAAGCTTCCTTCACTTCACGACTTCTCTCACTTTAGCTTCTCATTGGAATGTTTAAGCGTAAGTACAATACTACTATTGTCTGAATCTTTTACAACTTCCTGTGATTATAAAATTTCCTGTTGTACCTTCGCATGTGAACTAAAGTTCTATTAGATTGATGCTATCATTTTGCCACATATTTAAACAACATAGGTCCCAAAAACTTAAACTATACCTGATGAGAACTTTTAATCTAAAAAAAACTAATTGTGTAGTACATGGTTCAATAAGAGGGTTTAAAGCAACATAGAATAAAGTTTAAACCAATTTTGGCTCAGTACATATAAAATAATAAGGAACGAATTAATATTCTTGCACAGACGAACATTGTGAATAAAACACCAGTTACAAATGCATGAACACAATACTTACACTCTCTCATCAGTCCACTTTGCCAAACAGTTAAAAAGACCGCCTGTTCCACACTTTTGCCTCTACCCTAAGCTGTATGTTTTTAAAAATGAGCTTCCAGCTGCAGCAGAGCTTATAGTAGCATCAGTGTTTATGCACTGCACACCATAAACCGTTATGCAAACATAGACATTCGTAGGCAATATGATTCATAAAAAGCATTGAATCTTAAAATGGCAATATGATTGATGTACAAATAAAAACCGCGGGTTGCCCAGTCACATTTTAATTAAAACTGAAACTCCCCTCTACTACCTGATCTACTCCACTAAATAGAGACGTTACACATTTATAACCGCCCAAAAAGACATTAGACAATCACAATAAGAGTAAATTTTGGGGCTGCTCTCTTCGACCCTCTTCTACCATATTACAGCCTAATTTCTAACATTACATCCCCTTTCCATTCTTTCATGATTATCAATCAAGTGTAGACTATTACTAGAGATGAAAACGATTTCAGACGATGAAACCTCAAGTAAGTGATGAAGGCAAACAAAGTTTGACGTCAGAGAAAAGAGTATTGAAGAAAAGTAAGATCTAACCTGCTCATATGAATATGGTTATCCGTCTCACATTTCACCATTACTTAACTAACCAACATTCTAATCTCACCAATTCTTCCAGATGCAAAGCTACGCCAACCATGGCTTTGTCAAAAATATTACACAGTAGGACCTACACTTTCAAATCTGTCCACATAATCACATACCAGAAAAAGTAAATTTCACGACTCCAAATACAGTTTCAACTAAGCTCTAGACAGCACTCTTATTTTCAATTTGCAATGTGCAGGTCTATGTACAATTTCTTGGAAATTACGACGTGTCATTATGTTAGCCAAACGCACGACCAAAAAACCAAAAGGTACAACGAAATATTTTTATTTCAATCCTTACTTTACCCCCATTTATGCGTGCTTCCCAAATTCATTTTAGACAATCCAAAATGCAAATATTGCAGACCTTGTAAATTAGCTGTTTAGTTTTTTCCCGGCCGACAACCAATGTATGCAGTAATTGTTTAAGTTTTACCTTTTCTAACACTGCCAAAATTTTACTTATGAACCGTTGCAACATACAGCCACAAAAAACCCAGAGAAAGCCTCTTCCACTGGTATTGTCACATGTCAATTTTGTGACGCCCTGCTCTGGATATCTGAAACAAGAAAACAAACAATATGTTGTTAACAAGGACGCGTTAGATTACCTAAAGTGCGTCCAAAACCACCAGAACTTGGGAAACTGTACAACAAATCATCAGACTTTCGTCGTAACATCCATGTACTCAACTCAATGCTAGCGTTCACACCAACTGGTGGTAAAGTTGATCACACAGTCACAGGCACACAAGGCCACTATACTTACAGAATCCATGGCCAAAATTACCATTCTATTGGGTCTCTGTTACCAGTGGATGGAAAACAACCCTGTTTTCTACAACTTTACATTTTTGACACAAGGAATAAAATTAAAAATCGTATGCAGAAAATGGGAGGGTCAACAAACAGGAAACCGGTTGATCAAGAGATTGTTGGTATCTTGATCATGATGCTAGATAGAATCAATGAACTGGCAAAGGTTTTCAAAAAAGCAAGGGATAGATATGAAGATGGGGAATGCAGAGAATTCAATATCAGATTGGTCAACCAAGCAAAGAAAGGAAGACAATATGACTTACCTACTGCTGATGAGATAGCTGGTTTGATAGTTGGCGATTTCAATACAACAACTTCTGGACGTGATGTTATCCTGCAATATAAGTCTTATGAACTGCAAAGGATAAGTGATCGTCATCCTCTTTATATGAGTCTTCAGTACCCTTTACTGTTCCCCTATGGTGAATCTGGATATCATGAGGAAATCACATATCATTCATCCGCAAGTAGCCAAGTAAAGAGGTCGTACATGAAGATGAGAGAATACGATGCTTACCAGATTCAGAGACGCTTATATGAAGGGATGGCAATTACCAAAGGAGGAAGATTATTCCATCAGTACATTGTTGATGCCTACACAGCGATGGAGCAAGAAAGACTTTGTTATAGAGCTCTTAATCAAAAAAAATTAAGAGCTGATTTGTATAACAATATTTACGGTGTTGTTGAGAGAGGAGAAACTAATGCTAAAAGGATTGGGAGAAGAATCATATTACCATCAAGTTTCACTGCAGGCCCACGATATATGGTAGAGAAGTACCATGATGCAATGGCTATATGTAGATGGTTTGGAAATCCTGACTTATTTATAACATTCACAGCGAACCCTAATTGGCCAGAGTTAACAGAACATCTACAAACATATACTACCGAAAGTTCAAACTCAAGGCCTGATCTCCAAACGAGAGTTTTCAAAAAAAAACTAGACGAGATGCTCACCGATTTAACAATAGAGTTTTCTTCCCTGTTCCTGTAACATGTATTTTTTTCATAAATACAACACTTACATATATTTGACTTATGAAAACAAAGAAACCTAACTAAAGCTCAATTTTGAATCAAGCAGTGGTGTACACAATAGACTTTCAAAATAGAGGCCTCCCTCATGCACACATCCTATTATGGCTAGATGGTACAAGCAAAAACCCAGACCCAACTCTTATTGATTAATTCATTTCAGCTGAATTACCAGATAAAGAAACAGACATGGAAGACTTTGAACTTATTCAGCAGCATATGATGCATGGTCCTTGTGGTTTAGACAGACCATATTCAACATGCATGGAAAATGGTCAATGCAGTAAGAAGTACCCATGACCCTTTGTGGACAACAGTACCATTGACCGATCTGGGTACGTTGTGTACCGGCGGCGTCACGATGACTCCAAATTTGTCTTCAAAGGTGTGACAAGGTTGGACAATCGCAATGTTGTACCCCACAACCTCGACTTGCTAAAAAAGTTTAAGGCACATATCAATGTGGAGTGGTGTTGTAAAACAAGCGCGGTAAAGTATCTATTCTAATATATAACTAAAGGTGTGGACAAAGCAACGTTTGTAATTGTCAGACCAACTAAAGGGGGAAAAAGGCCTTGGACAAAGAAGAAGAACAACCTGTCGATGAGATCAGTGAATACCTTGACTGCCGTTACGTCTCTGCATGTGAAGCAGTTTGGAGATTTTTTGCATTCCACATCCATTGCCACAAACCAGCAGTTATACGCCTTCATATTCATCTTCAAGATCAACAGAGGCTGCTATTTAACCAGTTGCAATGTTTGGATAGCATTATTAGTAGAGAGGATGTAGAAAAGACCATGCTCACTGAATGGATGGCAACTAACAAGAGAGAGAAAGAATCACCTGATGTAGGATACACTTCAGAAACCAAGGCATACGACCTTACATATATAGAATTCCCCAAGTTTTATGTATGGAACACAACAAAGACATGGACAAGGAGGAAACACGGTTTCGCTATAGGGAGGATTGTACATATACACCCATCAGCTGGTGATTTTTTCTATCTCAGAGTACTGTTAAATAGTTGGTGAAGTAATATATGCAACAAATAAAGAAGTTTGCTACATTAGAGGGCTATTAGACGATGATAAAGAGTGGCATGATGTTCTTAAAGAGGCAGCACAATGGGTAACCACATATCAATTACAGTATTTATTTGTGAAAATGCTACTCTACTGTGAAGTAGCTAACCCTCGAGAACTTTGGAACAAAAACTGGAGATACCTAGCAGAAGATGTCCAGAATAACTAAAGAAAAGTTTTCCACTTCACAAATTTAGACCTCACCGATGATGAGCTTGAGCAATATGCTTTGATTGAAATCGAACAGCTACTAATGGACAATGACAAGTCTCTCACTAATTTCCAGGACATGCCGTTACCTGACAAGGGACATTTTGAAAAGAATCAGCCAAAGATGCTTGGAAGAAGACCTGCAATTTGACATCGACAAAGAGAGGGATGACTATTGCAGATTATTCCCTTCTTTGAATGAAGATCAAAAAAAAAATTTACAATGCAGTTTTGAGTTCCGTCGAAAATAAAACAGGAAAATTGTTCTTCGTACAAGGACCAGGAGGCACCGGGAAAACATGCCTGTACCAAACCTTAATTGCTAAGCTACGCTCAATGAGAAAGATAGTAATCTCAGTGGCATCTGCTGGAATAGCGGCTCTGCTCCTGCTTGGAGGAAGAACAGCTCATTCACGCTTCAAAATTCCAATCACCATCAACTAAGGCTCGACATGTGAGATTAAGTCTGGAACAATGCTAGCAAACTTACTTACAAAGGCTGATTTAATCATATGGGATGAGGCACTGATGGCACATAGACATGCGTTTGAATCCGTTGATCGTACCCTCAGAGACCTGATGGCATTAGATGATGAAACATCAATGAACAAACCCTTTGGTGGTATAACTGTTTTAGTAGGAGGAGATTTCTGGCAGATATTACCTGTAATCCCCCAAGGAAGTCGCAAGGACACAGTACATGCCTCCTTAAATCGATCTCATCTTTGGACTCCCTGTCAAAATTACAAACTAACAATAAACATGAGGCTAAACAAGTCTGATGCAGCTTGGATTTCAAAAGTGGGATACAGAAATTCACTATCAGCAAGTACAAACGTTGATGAACATGTTGATGGGTCCAGAATCGCTATAGAGGAAAGTTTAATTCTACCAAACGCATGCAACCATCTAACAGCGATTTCAAATCCTGCATATCCAGTGTTTTCTCAATCCTTCTAGGAGAGACACTACCTAATGGAGAGGGCAATCCTAACTCCTTGGAATGAGACTGTCCGTGAAATAAACGAATACCAGCTATCAATGGTTCCAGGTGAGAGTAAAGAATATTTAAGTTCTGATTCAATCCAGACAGAGCTTGCACAAGGTGTAGACTGGAATGACTTATACACAATCGGGTATTTAAACTCCATAGAGTTTCCAGGCCTACCAAACCATCATATCCGCTTGAAAGTAGGGGTACCAATAATGCTCCTGCAAAATCTAAACCAGAAAAAGGTTTGTGCAATGGTACACGACTAATCGTCAGCAAACTAGGTGAAAGGATAATTGAGGCCGACATACTCACTGGTACTCATGTTGGGGAAATTGTCCTCATCCCAAGGATTGTTTTGTCTCCTACTGACACCAAGCATCCTTTCACCCTACGAAGAAAGCAATTTCCAATTAGAGTCAGCTACGCAATGACGATTAACAAGAGTCAAGGGCAAAGTTTGAAACAAGTATCTCTTTATTTACCACAAGCAGTCTTCACTCACGAACAGTTATATGTTGCTCTATCCCGTGTAACTTCAAATTCAGGATTGAAAATCCTAGATGCAACATTAGAGAAGAATGGTACCGGAGGGGTCATGAATATAGTCTACAAAGAAATCTTCAATAACATAAACACTTAAAGAGGTACACTCCTAAGTGATGATGCTGTATACAGGGAAAAGGCCATGTCCAATAACAACAACTTTTCTTCTAAAACATCTCCTTCTAAACAGGCAAGAATATACTAACTATGGTTTATATTTCTACGCAGGACAATGGAGAGGAGCATAGCGATGAATCAAAAGACACTGCCACAAGTTCCACATGCCTAGTGAAGTGACAAAGACATTATTTTTTAAAAATAAACCTCTTAATGTTCGTTAGAAATAATCAATTTTTCCAGTATACACATGTTCAACCGCGTTTGTTATTGTAAAAAATTGCAAAAGAAAGTAAGAAAATATAAAGAAGACAACATAATGGCCTAAACGAACTTAAGTATCATATCAATGAAAACACTCATCCAAATAAAGTGAGCATACGAGCCACTATGGAGAAAACAAATGCAGCGGAATATAAAAGAGATGATAATTACCAAACAGAACTTCAAGCGACCGACATTTGTAACCTACAAAGAATCAAAGATCAAGTGCGGTTCACTCCCCACCACCACCACTATCATGACAGTAATTGAAGGCCACTTACACCCAAAAATCAATTACATTCGTTTAATCAAACATTAAAAACAATTAAACGACAACGATTTGACAACTATATAACCTCTACACTGAGGAAAATCAATCCAGATAGTCACAACAACAAAAACGAAACAAAAATGGCAGCCCAAAAAAATATTCAGCATTAGAAAGCCTACCACAAGATCTTCTGGACGACATAATCTCCAGGGTTGAAAAATATGGCCGTTAAGATGTACGTCATTGCTTCTAAGTTTCTCATGAACTAGCAATAGCCTGCAAGGATGAAAGAGTTTCCAAAAATCTCAATCTCAAACAACTGGCCATGAATCCATTAGCAACATACAGAATTACCAACAGCTAATGGAGAGATGTCTACAAACCGGTAATGCAGAAGCCCATTACATCGAAGGCGTGAAAGAGTATTTCTACCATAACAACACAAGCACATGATTACATCATCTCCTAGCCTCTGCTGAAGGTTTGTATGATAAAGGCATTTATCTATATGAGATTCTCATGTTGTGCAGGGAAGAAATAGAGACAGGGAACCACTATTTGGATAAGCTAGAATGGGAAAAATCAACAACAAGGTCTGATCGTTGTTGAACTAAGATCAAATTATCCCTCCAAGAGATCCATGTCATCAAGAAACCAATCTACTTCCAATCCATAAGAGACAACAAACCAAACAATATATGTAAACTTAACGACATGGATACAAAATGCAAGAAGTGCTACTACAAACAAACGAGGAAGTTTTTCAACCATCATTAACCAAAAAAAAGAAAACAAAGTCTCTGAACTACTTCCATTGTTTTCCAGCTCTATTCCTTCTTTTTTAAGTTGTTTTTTTTTAATCTTTAATAAAAGACACGTGAAATTAAATATACACAAATTCAGGTATCATCCTCCGTAGGAAAATACCACCGAAGCTAAACAGAACATAGGTCAAAGTAGAGGAAGAACTGTAGTGATACTTACCAAACTTAGACTATCTTTATCGGGGGTTGTTAGCTTGAGTTCTTAGTTATAATGTGATTAAAATTAAATCAAAATTGGTGAATATGCCAAGAAACACCTCTTAACTAAGAGGTTTAAGAGTCCCTCATAGTCATCGACGTGGTCAAAATTGGTCATTTTAGAAAAAAAGAAAAACTTGTTTTTTGTTCTCCTTCTTCCTTCTCTCTCGCGATGAGAGGTTGCAAACAGAGGAGAACGATTGAACTTTTGGTGACCTCCGAGTGTTCGACGACGGTGACTCATCCTATCCAGAGACGGCGGATCTCAAGCGACTCTGGGTCAGTTAATCGGCGAGTTTGTTCTTTAAAACCGGAGAGTCCTTCACCAAATTGAAGATTATCCGACTGTCTTCTTCTCTCCGGTGAGTTTCTTCTTCACCGATTGAATTCAATCTCACTCACTAACCGTGGTTTTATTGATTAGAGACTATTGATTGTTATTCATTTCCTTTTCATTCAATTGTTCCCTCTGGCTATCGCGATTGTTCCCATAGGTTATGAATCCTGCAAGTCCAACGAATCTCTTATTGGCCATACTTTGATTTGATTGTTGATGGTTCCAATATTATTGTGTGATTTAATACTCATGTTGACATTTTTGTGATCTGTATGGAAAGATTTTTGTGAATCTTGTTGGTTTATAAAGTTGTTGTACTGATGGTGAATTTCACTGGATTACAGGTTGGAAAAGCTGCTGGAGATTAGTGAATTACATTGGTGGTTGTTTTAGGAGGAAGGTCCAAAGGATATGAGGAATCTAACAAGGTAATATTTGTCTCGTTCAAGGATCTTTGTTGAAAATCAAAGCTTTTCAATTACATATTCACTATGTTATTAGGATTCTGTATGGATTTGAGTTTTGAGTGTGAGATTGAATTTTGAGGTTTGTCTTGTTCATGAGCTTTGAATACACTCACAATCTAAACTCTAAACAAACACCCGAGGAGTTTGTTTCTGATTTATTCTTAGAGGCACTTGTGAAATGGATAGAGTTTTAGTAAAAAGAAAAAGAAAAAAACATGTCATATTGATATCTCTCTTACTTGTCTTCTCTCTTGAATGCCTTCTCTGTTCGTTCCCAAGGAGCTTGTTCCTGATTGAGAGACTCCTCTGTTCATCAAGCTCCTGACGCGAAAGGCTTAAGTAGCTTCGCTCTCTTTATTGACGATACTTTGATTGGGTAAACATTGGCGGCGGTGACTTGATTTCTCATAAAATTGATCCTTACGAGTTTGGGTTCTCCTCAGAAGTGTCGACTCTTAAGTTGCATCTAGGTTTGTACCCATGAGACTGATTGATAATTAAACGAGAGTTGGGTTATCTTGTCTTTTAATCTTCTTTCGTTTTTGTTACGGATTAGGGAACAACACAATCATCTCTAGCTACACGGTTTTTAATCCTTGAAATGCAGAACCAAAGGTACGTCTTTTTAAACTGTTTGAAGTTGCTCATATTCACCTGCTTTCTCTATCTTTCTAGTTATGTCAAGGTTTTTGCTTTATAATAAATGCATATAGTTGGGCATATGAACCACACCTTGTCCACTTCAAGCTCTCCCCACACCTTTACCGTTTCACATTGCATAGTTATTGTGGCTCTCTAAACTTTGAATTGTATTTGTGAGAAAGCTTTGATATATGTAGATAATTTTTATTGATTGCATTGTGTTTGGTGGGTAGAATAAATGCTTGTTAGGTGTTGATTAGGAATGTCTACATCATACTTATTGTTCAATGCTTAGTGTTATGGTCTTTGAGTTCAATGTTTGGTTGTGTTATGTTAGGTAAAAATGTTTACTTTGACATTGATTGCTAATAACAACAACCACCAAAATGTTTCTCTTTGCTCTAACATTGATCTCACCTTATATAGTTAAGCATTCCTCCTTCAAAGTACAAACAGTTTACTCTAAACCATTCAACAATCTCTTTCATT
Source organism: Camelina sativa (assembly GCF_000633955.1). Taxonomy (NCBI): domain Eukaryota; kingdom Viridiplantae; phylum Streptophyta; class Magnoliopsida; order Brassicales; family Brassicaceae; genus Camelina; species Camelina sativa. The sequence goes on along the minus strand of NC_025695.1, from coordinate 23,740,381 downwards.
CTCATTTAAAAGTACACGATTCCATGAACCCATATACCCACTCTCCTGGCTTCATGGACCTATTAAATAGTCAAGGAGAAACCCACGCCAATCCTCATGAAATAGATTCACCAAGTATTGAACTTGGTGAATCACAAGTTCCTGAGTTTAGCACTCAATGCTCTGATGCTACACCACAAGGTCGTAGATCAAGAAATAAATGGGCACCAGCAGATGATGTTCAGCTCATTGGTGCATGGCTGAACAAGAGCAAGGATCCCATAGTAAGTAATGGTCAAAAAGGTGAAGCTTATTGGAAACGGGTTGCTGATTATTTCAATGCAAGTCCAAAGGTTGCCGGTTTAGAAAAGAGGCTCCAAAGTCATATAAAGCAGAGGTGGGGGAAGATAAATGACATTGTTTGCAAGTTTGTTTAATGCTACGAAGCTGCAACCAAGGAGAGATCAAGTGGACAGAATGAAGATAATGTTATGAAGCTAGCCAACGAAATATACTTCAATGATCACAAGGTAAAGTTGACCCTAGAGCATGCTTGGCGAGAGCTTAGATATGATCAGAAATGGTGTGCAAGTTCATCACAAGGTAAAGGGAATGGAATGGGTAAAAGAAGGAAGGGTATGGACGGTTCTTCAAGCTCCCAATCAGAGAACCATAGAGAGGATGACTCAATGATTCGTCCACCTGGTGTTAAGGCTTCAAAGGCAAAAAACAAGAATATGAAGAAGACAGCCATTGATGATGAAGATAGCAAGTATCTGTTGGAGTTAGATGCGATATTGGAGCTAAAGCAAAAGGATTTGCTTTAAAAGAGAAGATTAGCAATCGTAACCTCCTGGCAATGATACTTGCAAAAACAGAGCCACTAACTGATCATGATATAGCTTTAAAGAACAAGCTAATTGATGACATTTTCTCAAGCTAATTAGTTATTTTTCTATGATGAGTGGTTGTGCTTGAGTTCATCATTGTAATCAGTTTGTTTTTTTTGATGTTTCATGTAATATGTTTATGTATATTGACTTTTTATTGTAATCGGTTTCTTTTTTTGATGATTTAATGTGATATGTTTCTGTTGTTCAAGTTTTAATGTGATGTTTAATCTACTTATGTTCTTGACTTTTTATTGTAATCAGTTTCTGTTGTGTGTATCATATTATGTTTTTGTGCTTTTGATTACCAACCTTTATGTGTTCTAGTGATGTTAAACTGAAAATGGATTGTGTTGTTGTGGCTTGTGACAGATAGAGACAAGTATGCTCGTGACAGGAAGAGACAACTAAACACAGGTTTATGACAAATGTGAAACAAGATCCGCCTGTGACTTGAAGACATAGTGATCGGCTTGGTGAATTGGTCCTCGTGACAACAAGAAACAAGAATGCTTGGTGAGAAGTTGCTCGTGACTTCATGGACCCATTTTTAACCTTGTTTTTTTATGCCGACTTCTTTGTAATTGTTGCTCGTGACTGCTTTGTTATTTTTTTAATCAAATAGACTTGTAACACTATATAAGATCTGTCATATATTACTTCCACAACTCCCACAACTCTATCTCTTATCTTCATACTACAATTCAAATAAGTTAATACTTCTTCTACTACAACTCCATTGCTCCGTCTCTTTTTCTTTTACCACTCCACAACTCCATATCTTCTTCTTTATTTTGATTTTCGTCATTTTGAAAAAATAAATGGCATATTCTTCTAGTAATAATTTTGAAAATTTTGACACTATGCTTGATGAGAAATTTGATAAAGTGTACGATCAGGCGTTCGATCATATTGTGGCTGCTCATGCTGATCGCCAACAAGCAAGAAAGCCAAGGAAAAAAAGAGTCTATATTGAAAGAGATCATGAAGATGGACACATCCGCTTGTGGACCGATTATTTTAGTGAAGATGCAATATACTTTCCTCCTCTTTTTCGTCGTCGCTTTAGAATGAACAAGGCGCTGTTCATACGTATAACTGATCGACTCTCTAATGAAATTCTATTCTTTCAACGAAGAAGAGATGCTACCGGAAGGTTCGGTCTCTCTGCAATACAGAAGTGTACAGCAGCAATTCGTATGATGGCATATGGTTGTGCAGCTGATGCAGTTGATGAATACCTCCGGCTTTCTGAAACCACTACGATGCAATGCTTGGTCAATTTTGTTGAAGGAGTCATAAATTTATTTGGAGATGAATATCTAAGGAGACCCACACAAGAGGATCTTCAACGTTTACTCGATATTGGAGAGCTACGAGGATTTCCCGGGATGATAGGAAGCACCGATTGTATGCATTAGGAGTGGAAGAATTGCCCGACCGCATGGAAAGGTCAATACACACGTGGATCCGGAAAGCCAACCATCATTTTAGAGGCTGTAGCGTCACACGATCTGTGGATATGGCACACGTTTTTTGGACCTCTAGGTACGTTAAACGTAATCAATGTTCTTGATCGCTTTCCGGTTTTTGATGATATATTACAAGGTCATGCTCCAAAAGTGAATTACATTGTCAACGGCCGCGAGTATCATTTGGCTTACTATCTCAGCGATGGTATTTATTCGAAATGGGCTACTTTTATCCAATCTATTCGGATTCCACAAGATCCGAAGGCATCCTTGTTTGCTACATGTCAAGAAACTGTCCGTAAAGATGTCGAGCATGCTTTTGGAGTCTTGCAAGCTCGCTTCGCCATAGTCAAAAACCCAGCTCTTGTCCATGATAAGGAAAAAATTGGAAAGATAATGAGAGGGTGTATCATACTTCACAACATCATAGTAGAAGACGAACGAGATGGGTATACACTGTTGGATCCAACAGAATTCGCACAAGTAGAAGCACTCAGAACTTCACATGTGGACTCTACAGTTTCAACTGATACACCTTCAAATGTCAGCAATATGATGACCATGCTCAGCAAGCGGAAGGAAATTCGTAATCAGCAAAAACATCAACAATTGAAGGATGATTTGGTTGAGAATATCTGACAAAAGTTTGCCACAAATCAAGATTACAACTAAACTTTTTTCCCATTTGTAATTTCTACTTCTATTTTCATATGCTTTTGTGTTTTGTATGTTTAAAATTTTATGAAATGCAATAATAAAATCTTCATTGTTTAAACATTTAAACATTATTATTATTTTTTTTCAAAACTAAGAACCTCACTTTTAAGAGTTTACCATTGGAGGGGTACAATTTTAATTAATAAACAAAATGTTCTTAATTTATAAAAGTATACTTTTTAATATTAATAAATTTAAGAACCCCAAAATTAAAAACCTACCAATAAAGATGCTTTAATGTAGTCAATTTTTTTAAAAAGTATTAAAAACAGAGTAGAGTACAACATTTTTTAAGTCACAACAATGTACTCTGAAAATGCAGGAAATGGTTTTCATAAACAAATTAAAGAATTAACCCAAAACATACGACTACTCTGTGAAACAAAATCGAACTTAATAAACTTCAAGTCCCTTATAAAAAGTATATAACCGGGTTAGTTGTCAAAAAATAACAAGAACAACAATCAACCCATATTTTAGATACTTTTAAAGAAGGTCAATTTAAACGATTGGAAAGTTAAGAGCCCAAAATGACAATACACAAAAGAAGATGAACCTCATCTTGGAACTTTTAATAAAAAAGCAAAACCACGGTGAAAAAACTCTGCCCTAGAACCAAATTTTGGGCCCAGGCCTATTAACATAAGGCTTCGACCTATAACCAAATCACTACAAAGACTTTAAATTTGGAAGGCCCCGTTCAAACATGTAAAATTAGACACACTTTTAAAAATTCAATAACTAATACAAAAAACAGTTTACAAATAAGTATATTATAATTACCCAATTTCCCACGGCTCGGTACAAACTTCACAATCAAATTCAAGTACACCTTTAAAACCCACTATACCATTACAGAAATTTGAAACGGCAGCCAGTCGAAAAAACCAGGGGAAACCATCCGTCCAAAAAAACCCTTATTAATGGAGGACTCTTTAAACAAAGGTACACGACATCTATATATACAACAACCGTATACTGTATTCCAAAAGCTATAAACGTAACACAAAAAAACCATTAAAAAAACAGCGCAAAAATGGCAAGAAACCATAATCGGGAATACACGTTTTCTTATGAAACAGTTCCCTCTACTCTGCTGAGCGAAATATCAATACTTCTCACAATCAGAAGGCCACAGATGGGAGAACGTCAAACCAAAGTACATATACCTTACCCAAGAAACGCCGACGATTCAACATTAGCATACTTCAGAGGTAACTTACTATACCACCTAGCAACTAATGCAATACCAGTCAATGAGAGTAGAAGAAGAACAACATGGTTCATGCAATTTCTGAATGTAGTTCTACTAACAGAAATTCAAAGCAATATGACTTTAGTTATACACTTCACAGTTACAGATTACAACTTCCAGGCAAACTACATTCTGAACACCGAGATGCTTATTGAAAATCTACAAACATCGAAAAGAACACGAACCAAAGAAGAGGAAAATGAAGTCTGCGTTATTTGCTTGGAAACATTTAGAGGAGAAAATGAAGTCAACACACTGAAATGTAACCATACTTACCACCATCACTGTAATATCTATGTGACAAGAAATTGTCCTATATGTAGGGCAACAGACATATAAGAGAAGTTCTAAATAAACACAATATGGGCAATTGTGATGCTTTTGTCTTATTCGCTTTCTGCAAAAAACCTTCTGTCCATTTGCCATTGTATTAATAACAACACCCGTTTAAAATCACGTCAAACGATAAAACGGGTTACAAGAAAATCAATCCGGGGACAAAAACTAAACAATAATATTAAACATCAGACCTCCAGAAATATGATTGTTCATGCGTCAAATCTCACATACTTTAAATAACATTGGCTTAACAATGACCTCAAAACAGTAACAATGTTAAACAATCTTTTAAATTTTTTCTAACAAATGACCAATTTATATTTTAAATACAGTAAAGTATAATAACTACAAATTAAAAACCCCAAAATTCAATAACATAAATATTAAGGGAAATAAAAAAGTGAAAAAGACTCCTACATAAAGAACCAACTAACTTTAATAAAAAAAAAACCCAGAATTTACATTACCCCACTAACATAAGCTAACGGAATGAACAAGAAGGCACAACTTTGGGAAATAAATGAATTTAAATAAATTAGAGGAAACAGACATCGAAAATTAAACGGACACACCAATGGAGAACCAACAGACACAAAATATTAAGTAAAACTTAAACACATGTCTACTAATCTTCATAACAATCGGAATATATAATCAGGCAGAAATTACCTAAGTTATCATACACATACATTAGAAATACTTTTGTAGGGGCGGTAAAATATATATTAAAAATGGATTTCAAGAGTACGACCACATGTGTGACATTATATTTTAGAAAACAAACTTCTAATTGTTCTTAAGTTTGAATCGATTTCAAAATTTAAGGCCTACCAATTTAAGAAGAAACACTACTCTCCCAATTTACACTCACCATTATGCCATGAATTAATGATTAAGCAGTAAACAGTAAAACTCATAAAGACGTGAATATTAAAGGATCAATGATAAGGGGAAAAAGGGGGCCAATTGTAAAGAACACATCACAGAAAAACATAACTCCAACTGACGAGCAGCCTATAAATAACTCTACACAAAGTATAAACTAAAAATCACACACAACTCCGAAAAAAATGTTTCGAAACACATCCTACCCCCTTGAAGAACTACCATACGATGTGCTTGGAGATATTATCTCTCGAGTTGCACAGAGGTCACGGACAAGCGTTAGACATGTCATGCAAGCATTATCACATCTAGCCAAAGCAGCCCAAGATCACCGAGTTTACAAGAATATCAACCTAAGGCCACTAGCAATCAATCCCCAAGCATCACTCACGAAATACCAAGACCTCATGGAAAAAACCATTGCAAGTGGAAATGTGGAGGCACACTACATCAAAGGGATCCATGAGTATTTCCACAAAAACAACACAGAAGTAGAGTTGGCCCACTTGAAAAAGGCAGCAGAAGGTACTTACGAGAACAATACCTTTATGGAATTATACAGTTGTGCAGGGGTGACACAACATAAGGAAAATTTTGGCTCGACAAATTAGGCTGGAAAGAAAACAAAGCAAAGGATGATCAATGCTGGAAAGATATCAAGAAATCGTTACACAGAGTCAATGTCCCAAAACTAGAGTGCTACTACAATACATTGGCAGAAGTCCAACCAACTATCATCTACACCCTCAATGATATGGAGAATAGATGTGCACACTACTACTACTTTAAACAAATGATCAAATTTGTCTTTTTCTGTTAGCTTACGGAAAAACAATAAGGCTCACCAATATCATCCAAATCTAGATATTTCCAAAGTTCATAATAAAGTTGTTGCTTCCCTGCTTCATAAACATAACCTAACGCCTACATAATAATATAAACAAGAAAAAAAGATACATTAACTCAAAGAATACCAAGAATACAAACGATTGGGAGAAAATAATAAATAAGACCACCAGTTACCATAAAAACAAATCACAACATACAAGATCAACATATTTTGAAGCAAGGTCCAAACAAACCATCTCTAAAACAGGTCTAAAAGTCTTTCGACCAACATGAGATACACGTATGGAAAGAGGTCTTCAGATTCAGAAACACTTATATCATTAAAAATGTCAGCTTCATAAAACAAGCCTCCTTAACAACAAAATGATAAAACAACTCAAACTAAAAACTTAGAAACACGTACAGAGGATCAAGGAAACACAACTAATAATTAAATTAACATTAGTCGACAAAAATTGACGAAACCATCACCAAGCCGGGAAAAAAACTAAGACCTACAGACACCATTAGTTGAACGAAAAGATGCTAATATCCGATTTCCAGATTATCTTCACATTAGACCTAAATTGATTAACTAACTGAACCGGGCAACACAATAATACACCTCACAATATTTTGGGAAAAACCGCGATAGAGGCAAACATTTAATTTAACGACACACAATTCACATCCAATCGAAACCCACACTCTAGGGCCCAAACAAATCAAAATTAAAACAGAAATCGAAAATACAATGTACAAATAAATTCTGAAAAGAAACTAACTAAAAAAACAAAAAAAAAACGCCAGATTTGAACACCAACTAACACTTAACTGGAACAAAACCAGCAGGGAAGAGCCAATTACCCGGTACAGATGCAAAGGTCAGAGAGATAAATTATGCATCACTAAAAGGGATGAATGAAGAAGGATAAGCGGGGTGGAGGAAATATTTTCAAAACTCTTACTGTCCTGTAGATCGGACAAACGACGTCTCTGCTATCCATTCACGCGACATCATTTTAAGAAAGGGAAGAAAGCCATTCCGACATCAAGGCCAAACCAATAACAACCTAACGGCCCAACATAATTCTAAGTCTTAAAGAAAATAAAGCCCAATATCAAACAGACCAAAAACCAATAAAAAAATCAAAAAAATTGTAAGTAATTGAGATGCCAAAACAACAAACTCATTACTCCTGACACAAAAGCGTTTTCAAAAAAGGTACTACCACAAGTTAATAAGTTTTTAAAATGATAATAAAAACATTACCTACAACCACATCTAATAAAACCAAAAAACAATGGAATGACAAAATGAGAAAAAATATTAATAAACCAGAACTAACAACTAAAGCAAGAAAACAAACAATAACTATACAAAACTTAACTTCTAATTCTATATTTTATGAATATAAAAAAATAACATCATGATTTAAATAAATTTTACATTTCTAAAAAGACCACATTATACAAATTTGGCAAAAAAAACACCAAAAAAAAACAACAAAAGAACAAAGGATAATATACGAACAACAGAACCAGACGGAAAGAGGGGAAATAACAAACCAAATAACAAACTAACAAAACAACCAAAATAAAAACAACCTCATCAAACTTCAGCACGTAGCGCGGGTCAACTGCTAGTGTATGAGAAAGTAGGAGAAAATTTTGGTTTAAAAAAATAAGAAAAACTTACCTTCCCATTAAAAAATATTTCTCAATTAAACAAAGTTGAAAGCAGTGTTTTGAATAAATTATTTAAATATGAAACGATCTATGCTTATATAAAAGTGGATATTTATAAAATTTAGAATTAATAATTAACTGTGTATTTTCCTTAATCCCTTTTTCTATATTTTTTTGTAGAATTAATAACTAAAAATTAAAAATAAGTAAATAATATTATAATTTCAAATTTTATGAAATATATATATAAAATCTCCTTATAATTATTTTTAAAAAAACTTTGTATTTGTTTTTATAAATTCTGTAATTTTTGATAATTATCTTTCTACATTATTTTTTTTTAAAACAAAACATTTTATTTTTGTTGTAATCAAATTTATCCTATTAAATATAAACTTTTACACATGTTAAAATCTGAGATTGATAACTTGACACATGTCAAAATATTGCTAATGACTAACTTTGAAAATCCAACTTTATATAATAAGTATATATATATATATATATATATATATATATATATATAAACACAACTATTTAGTTTACTTTAATTTTCATCAGTGGTTTTTTTTTAGAATCCTTCTAATGGGCCTCCTAATAATAAAGCCTCTATGCTTCTTATTTTACCAGATATACATGAGCCTTTACCCATCTTAATTATGTGAATGGAGTTCGAGACATAGGTGGCTTTAGTAGGCCTGGTTAAGAAAAATAAGGTGAAATTTAAATCATACTAAATTTTAACTTGTGATATACCGCGGAGCTATATTTTTACCAAAATTATTAAATTTAAAATTGTAACTATTAGTTAATTTTATTTGTTTTATCTGATGTTTAAGATTGTATTTATATGATTGTATTTGATTGTTAATTTTAGGATTTAACCTGTGATATACTGCACGACAACTTCTTTTTATGTAATTATAATTTAATAATTTTAAATATGTATAATATTTTATATTGTTGGTGTTAACAAAATAATCAAATGATGATATACTCTTGTTGTAGCACCAAATTAATAATATTTTAAATTTATATTAATATTGACTCAAACCGTCCCGCCATATAACCTCGTCCCTTTAGTATATTAGTCCTATTTCCAATAGTTTTGAACCATTGCCTAAAATTTTTTACCCGATGTAGAACGTTATATATACACTTTTTAAAAAAAATCGATTGAGTAATATATGTCTGTTAAAAAAAAATTCAAATTGTAACATATGCGAAAAAACTTGTATTTTATTATACATATGTTTTATATAATAAAATAATTTTAAAAACAAATAAAATCATATAAGGACGAAAGGAGAGAAAGAAATTGGAAAATGGTACTTGGGACTTATTACAGACTGATTTTAGGAAATTTTATTAAATATGATAAATATTATTTTTTAATTTTGTCAATAAACAATAAATGTCAATGGCATAGGTTTGTAAATAGTTTAGAAATCCGAGATCTTTTTACAAACTGTACTTGCAAAATGTATATATAGATATTTTATGAGATATGAAAAATGTTGATTTTGATATGCAGTTCATTCGTACATGAATTTTGTCAAAAGAAAACATATAGAGTATTTTACAGTTTCGTTTCTAACAAAAAAGATTCAAATGTTTTGAATATTCTTAAACCATTTTCTGTTTGATTATTCATATACGTTTTAGGTATTTTGGATTTTTTGGATTTGTTTCAAATATTTTTGGGTTTTATAGTATTTTAAAAATGTTTTTGGATATTTCAAATATTTATTTAATATCCAGTTTTTGAATTTTTAAATTTAATTATCTATTCGATTAATACATCAATTTGAATTCAGTTTCGATTCTTTTAGATTTGATATATATTCAAATTGCTTATTTTGCTCAGGACTAATATGCACGTTATAGCTTTGTTACTGTGAGTACAAAGTAAATAAGGAGCTAAAGAAATAAGTCTAACGACATTTTGACTTCATATGATGTCAGTTGGCCAACTCTATCTCACTCTTTAATTCCTAGACAACCAAATCATAACTTGCAAGAACCCTGAATCCATAAATAATTTAAGTATTCAAAGTAGTCTCTTCATACTCACTCTTTCATTAATAAAAATGCTCTTTCATATAATTTTTTGCTTTCACTTTTAGTATAGTAGACATGTACGATGGTGTGAGATAGCTACTAATACATGCTGTCGCATATTAGAGTGGACAATAAACCTAAAGGTGAGTGATATGCTCGAATTAACTCTAGATCTACTCTTTCAAATTAACTCTAAAGATCTACTCTTTCAAATTAACTCTAAACCTACTATCTCAAATTAAGAGATCACTATAGTACTTAGAAATCAAATTCTACTGAGAGTCAAGATTACACAATAAAATTAATAATCTTTTAATTATGCTAAGCAAAATAATTTGTATTAAAATAAAAAGAAAGAAAAGCAAATAAAAGTTTTTTAATTCAAGGGATTAAAACTAGGCCTAAGGAAAAATTTCATGAAATTATGGAATATCAAACCAATCAATAAATCAGGATTCAATCAATTAAAATCAGATCTAGAACTATAAACTCTATTGTAAAATAAATCAGTTCTCACTGCAAATATTATTTAAGTTTAAAACCTGAAAATCCAAATCTCTTTGCAAAATTCAAGTTAAAACCAGCTTTGAAAACGAGTTTAGTTTGTTCACAAAATTATTAATTCAAATCTCTTTGTAAAAAGTAATTTTGCTCATCAAAGATTTTCTCAGAAAAATCAATTTATTCTCATATCAATTTACTTTCCTATAGTATTATTTCTAGGTGGTCGATCAAGAATTAATATGAAAACAACCAAAGATGTAGATCACATTAGAATAAGAATCCCAAGAAATCAACAGTTCTAATAAATCATAAAAATCCTATGAGAGGGCAGGGGGTCCTAATCAACTTATCAGGTGATGGGAGTTCTCCTGAGAGGACGGGGGTTCCCTAGATACCGATAACTCGAAGGAATGCGGTCCTAAGGGTGGTAGAGGAGATTGGGGTTCTCCTGGTACCAAAATCTCGACGCTGACGACCCGAGGGTGAAATAGTATGGCTCAAAGACGGGTGGTCTAAGAGTGTTATCGGTATGACCCGAAGGTTGCAACCTAGGAGTAGAGGATTTGGAGGCAAAAGTGTCAATGACGTGGGAATAAGCATAGTAACTGGATGCAGATCTCAGAGATTGATGGGGTTCAATCTCAGATTTTGACTGGGAGGGTCAAAATTGTGCTGGCCGGGGGGGG
>NC_025695.1:23682155-23728678 GCF_000633955.1 Camelina sativa | reverse complement strand
AGATTCGAAGACGAATCTATTGTTAGAGGGAAAGAATTATAACGCCCGTATCCAGAGAAATATGAAATATTGGATTTATATCGGGAATTAAAGTGGACCCGACCCGTTTTTTTTTAAATAAATAATAAATAAGCTACAACTAGTGGTTCCATACCCACTAGCCACCTAACCACAATCACAATCAACAGCGGAAATAACCAATAATAAACCAATATTATATCATAAACAATAACCAAATATCAAACATCAGGAAACATAAAACCGGCAACCTAGAAATGTTTCTAATGACCCAACTCTAGCAACCTAGCAATGCCAGACAACAACCAATCGAGTCCCTAGAACATCCTCCTCTTCATTGCCTTGATTCCACGATCACACTTTGCCTTTACCTGCACCACAAACACAAATTGCAATGCATGAGTATTTAATAAACACTCAGTAAGGCAATCCTCCCATCTACTGGGCTATACACACAAGCAATAGAGATATCTATAACCATCAACCAACACTCAACAAACAACAAATAACAAACCAGGACTTTGCATCGACCGACACCAACATGCATCGACCGACACTCGCACTGCATCGACCGATGCATGCTCGACATAACACAAAAACCCTAAGGTTTTACGCGCCTTCCTCGCACTTACATCGACCGACGCACAGAGTGCATCGACCGATGCAACATGCCAAGCATCGTGTTCCCCAAAGCTTCTCGCTGGATCTTTGTTCCTGCAACCACAAAACTCGATCCCAAGCCACAAGAAAGCTTTCTAACGTCCCAAATAACCATCTAACAAGCCTAACAACACATAAACAAGAAGATCAGAGAAGCTCTAGCTTAGATAAGCCATGGTCCTGCACTTACCTTTGTCAAGACAAATCTGAACCTTAAACCAACAAGAAAACACCTCCAGGAAGCTCCTACAACGATCCCAGCTACAGATCTCTACAGGAACAACTTCCAATCTCCAGAAATTATCAAGAACACTCAAGAACACTTAAGGAACGTTTTCTCCCTTTTCTTTTGTCTCAAAAACGGCTAAACACGACTAATGAGACAAAAATCGAGTTAAGGGTTTTTCCTAACCCAAAACGGGGCGTTTAACTTAAGTCAAACCGCAGAAAAACGACCTTGCATCGACCGATGCACCTACTGCATCGACCAATGCAATCCCTAACCCGGAATTTCGGTTCGCGGGTGTTACAATTCTCCCCCACCAATATAGATTCGTCCTCAAATCTCGAACAACCATCGACCAAAGACTCTCGTGCGACCGTCTCCACGGCCTGCACTCCTCCGACCAAACTACGAAAGGTCACCTCTAGGCGATAGACTCACGCTCCAGGCATTATTTGCTCTCGACTTTTGGACTTTCCTTTACTCATAGGCCTAAACCTTGAGTTTTTATTGGTTCCTCATCAGACCTAAGTCTGCATGCCATAATGTTGGCTCCTCATCGGGCCTAAGCCTGCATGCCATAATACATAAGGAAAAATCGAACACTCGTCTCTCGGGTTGCCACCCTACAGCGCGCCCCCGGATCGTCATCCGAAGTCGATATACCAACCATACTCCCAAGCCACAAAGTCTCAGAATATGGAAGTACTAGGAGAACCGAAGTTCCCCAAGAGTCGCGAGCAAACAATTCTGAACACGTCTGAGTCCTATTCCTATCCAGGTTTCCTTCTCGTGGCTCCCGTAAGACATCTCAATGTCCCACCAACCACATATCCCCTCACTGGGATACCTCATGACCACACATGAATCATCTCACTGCCACAAGGGCCACCACAAAGGCAAAACAAATGTCCTAAACAAGACCGCCACCAAGGCCAAACAAATGTCCTANTCAAGACAAATCTGAACCTTAAACCAACAAGAAAACACCTCCAGGAAGCTCCTACAACGATCCCAGCTACAGATCTCTACAGGAACAACTTCCAATCTCCAGAAATTATCAAGAACACTCAAGAACACTTAAGGAACGTTTTCTCCCTTTTCTTTTGTCTCAAAAACGGCTAAACACGACTAATGAGACAAAAATCGAGTTAAGGGTTTTTCCTAACCCAAAACGGGGCGTTTAACTTAAGTCAAACCGCAGAAAAACGACCTTGCATCGACCGATGCACCTACTGCATCGACCAATGCAATCCCTAACCCGGAATTTCGGTTCGCGGGTGTTACAATTCTCCCCCACCAATATAGATTCGTCCTCAAATCTCGAACAACCATCGACCAAAGACTCTCGTGCGACCGTCTCCACGGCCTGCACTCCTCCGACCAAACTACGAAAGGTCACCTCTAGGCGATAGACTCACGCTCCAGGCATTATTTGCTCTCGACTTTTGGACTTTCCTTTACTCATAGGCCTAAACCTTGAGTTTTTATTGGTTCCTCATCAGACCTAAGTCTGCATGCCATAATGTTGGCTCCTCATCGGGCCTAAGCCTGCATGCCATAATACATAAGGAAAAATCGAACACTCGTCTCTCGGGTTGCCACCCTACAGCGCGCCCCCGGATCGTCATCCGAAGTCGATATACCAACCATACTCCCAAGCCACAAAGTCTCAGAATATGGAAGTACTAGGAGAACCGAAGTTCCCCAAGAGTCGCGAGCAAACAATTCTGAACACGTCTGAGTCCTATTCCTATCCAGGTTTCCTTCTCGTGGCTCCCGTAAGACATCTCAATGTCCCACCAACCACATATCCCCTCACTGGGATACCTCATGACCACACATGAATCATCTCACTGCCACAAGGGCCACCACAAAGGCAAAACAAATGTCCTAAACAAGACCGCCACCAAGGCCAAACAAATGTCCTAACATGACCGCCACCAAGGCCAAACAAATGTCCAAAACAGGACCGCCACCAAGGCCAAACAAATGTCCTAAACANCATAAGGAAAAATCGAACACTCGTCTCTCGGGTTGCCACCCTACAGCGCGCCCCCGGATCGTCATCCGAAGTCGATATACCAACCATACTCCCAAGCCACAAAGTCTCAGAATATGGAAGTACTAGGAGAACCGAAGTTCCCCAAGAGTCGCGAGCAAACAATTCTGAACACGTCTGAGTCCTATTCCTATCCAGGTTTCCTTCTCGTGGCTCCCGTAAGACATCTCAATGTCCCACCAACCACATATCCCCTCACTGGGATACCTCATGACCACACATGAATCATCTCACTGCCACAAGGGCCACCACAAAGGCAAAACAAATGTCCTAAACAAGACCGCCACCAAGGCCAAACAAATGTCCTAACATGACCGCCACCAAGGCCAAACAAATGTCCAAAACAGGACCGCCACCAAGGCCAAACAAATGTCCTAAACAGGACAGTCACAAAGACCATCTGTTCCGAAGGACCGCCTAAACAGGCACTCTGGCTAAACAGCCCGCCATAAAGGCCACACATATGACTAAACAGCCCGCCACAAAGGCCACACATCTGGCTAAACAGTCCGCCACAAAGGTCACACAATGTCTCAAAAGACCGCCACTAAGGCCACACAATAACGAAAAAGTCCGCCACTGAGGCCTCACAAGCCCCTCCAAGGCTCTCTCCACTAAAATGGACAAATTTTAACTCACATAAAACTTTCCATTTTTAACACTTTCCACTTTTGGAAACTCCAAGTTCAGGAAACTTTCCTCCAAAAACCCCGCCTCAAGGAAACTTTGTACCCCGAGCACCACCTCATCTTGTTACTTAGTCGCACAACCAACCACCCCAAGCGACCAAGTAAACAAGAGAGATGGGCTGGAATACTCCATTCGCACTCCAGCCACGGATTATAGATGGGACCAGGCTAGACAAGCTCAAGTCGCGGCTTGATTCTCATACCACTTCTTAAACCTTGCCTTCATCCTCGCCTCAGGCTCCCAAGTCTGCTCCTCAACACCATTACAGTCCCAAAGGACTTTCATCAAAGGAATCTTCTTCTTCCGAAGATCCTTAATCCTCCTCTCCAGAACCCTCACTGGTCTCACCTCCAAAGTCATGTTAGGCTGAAGATCCTCAGAAATCTTAGCTAACAACTGATCATCCTCACGGAGACACTTCCTCAACATAGAAACATGGAAAACCTTATGGAATGCACGCATAACCTCAGGTAACTTCAGTCTATAAGCCACTGGTCCAACACGCTCAATCACTCTGAACGGACCCATATACCTCGGACTCAACTTCGTCTCAGTCAATGACCTGTTCGGACCCCATAACATGGCCATCTTGACCTGTACGCATAACTCCTCTGCCGATCCTGAGCCTCCTTCATGTTCAGCTTGAGAATCTGAATCTTCTCTGAAGTCTCATGAACAAAATCTGCCCCGTAAATGCTCCTCTCCCCCACCTGAGTCCAGCATAACGGTGTACGACACGACCTCCCATACAAAGCCTCATAAGGAGCCATCTTAATACTTGCCTGATAATTGTTGTTGTAAGCAAACTCTACCAAGCTCAAGTGATCTGCCCAATGACCTCTTCAATCCAACACACACATTCTCAGCAAATCCTCCAGCGTCTGGATCGTCCTCTCTGACTGTCCATCTGTCAGGGGATGATAAGCTGTACTCATATACACCTTAGTGCTCATCTCTGCCTAAAACGCTCTCCAGAACACCGAAGTGAACTTGGAATCCCTATCAGACACAATGCTCGCTGGCACCCCANGCACTCCAGCCACGGATTATAGATGGGACCAGGCTAGACAAGCTCAAGTCGCGGCTTGATTCTCATACCACTTCTTAAACCTTGCCTTCATCCTCGCCTCAGGCTCCCAAGTCTGCTCCTCAACACCATTACAGTCCCAAAGGACTTTCATCAAAGGAATCTTCTTCTTCCGAAGATCCTTAATCCTCCTCTCCAGAACCCTCACTGGTCTCACCTCCAAAGTCATGTTAGGCTGAAGATCCTCAGAAATCTTAGCTAACAACTGATCATCCTCACGGAGACACTTCCTCAACATAGAAACATGGAAAACCTTATGGAATGCACGCATAACCTCAGGTAACTTCAGTCTATAAGCCACTGGTCCAACACGCTCAATCACTCTGAACGGACCCATATACCTCGGACTCAACTTCGTCTCAGTCAATGACCTGTTCGGACCCCATAACATGGCCATCTTGACCTGTACGCATAACTCCTCTGCCGATCCTGAGCCTCCTTCATGTTCAGCTTGAGAATCTGAATCTTCTCTGAAGTCTCATGAACAAAATCTGCCCCGTAAATGCTCCTCTCCCCCACCTGAGTCCAGCATAACGGTGTACGACACGACCTCCCATACAAAGCCTCATAAGGAGCCATCTTAATACTTGCCTGATAATTGTTGTTGTAAGCAAACTCTACCAAGCTCAAGTGATCTGCCCAATGGCCTCTTCAATCCAACACACACATTCTCAGCAAATCCTCCAGCGTCTGGATCGTCCTCTCTGACTGTCCATCTGTCAGGGGATGATAAGCTGTACTCATATACACCTTAGTGCTCATCTCTGCCTAAAACGCTCTCCAGAACACCGAAGTGAACTTGGAATCCCTATCAGACACAATGCTCGCTGGCACCCCATGCAACCTGACTACCTCCTTCACATACTTCTTAGCCAAGACCGCTGCTCCATCAGTCTTCTTAATGGCCAGAAAATGTGCTGACTTAGTCAACCTGTCCACAATGACCCAAATAGCATTAAACGTCCTGGACACTGGCAAACCTACCACGAAGTCCATAGTAATCATATCCCACTTTCACTCTGGAATGGGAAGACTCTTCAGTAACCCTCCTGGAACCTGATGCTCAGCCTTCACTAGCTGACACACGTCGCACCTCGCGACCCAACTAGCCACATCCTTCTTCATCCCGACTCAATGATAGTACCTCTCGAGATCAAGGTACATCTTACTCGCTCCTGGATGAATAGAAAACTTGCTCCCATGAGCCTCTCTCAAGATNTTCAATCCAACACACACATTCTCAGCAAATCCTCCAGCGTCTGGATCGTCCTCTCTGACTGTCCATCTGTCAGGGGATGATAAGCTGTACTCATATACACCTTAGTGCTCATCTCTGCCTAAAACGCTCTCCAGAACACCGAAGTGAACTTGGAATCCCTATCAGACACAATGCTCGCTGGCACCCCATGCAACCTGACTACCTCCTTCACATACTTCTTAGCCAAGACCGCTGCTCCATCAGTCTTCTTAATGGCCAGAAAATGTGCTGACTTAGTCAACCTGTCCACAATGACCCAAATAGCATTAAACGTCCTGGACACTGGCAAACCTACCACGAAGTCCATAGTAATCATATCCCACTTTCACTCTGGAATGGGAAGACTCTTCAGTAACCCTCCTGGAACCTGATGCTCAGCCTTCACTAGCTGACACACGTCGCACCTCGCGACCCAACTAGCCACATCCTTCTTCATCCCGACTCAATGATAGTACCTCTCGAGATCAAGGTACATCTTACTCGCTCCTGGATGAATAGAAAACTTGCTCCCATGAGCCTCTCTCAAGATCTCCTGCCTCAACTCCTCATCCTTGGGCCCACAAACCCGACCGTGCACCAAGATAGTACCATTATCTGAGACATGATACTCAGAATCCACATCCTTTGAGGCATTCACCAGCCTCAAGTCCTTCTCCTAAGCCAACCGCATCCTGCGCAGAAGATCTGTTCTATCAAGCGCTTCCAAACCCAACGGTTCCTGAGACACAGCACACAAACTCAACGCACCGATCTCTCCTACAAGAGACTCCATCTCATGCTCTTGAGCCGAAGCTACCCTCTTCCGACTCAGAGCATCTGCAACCAAGTTAGCCTTACCAGGATGATAGGCTATCTCCAAATCATAGTCTGCCACAAGCTTCATCCACCGCCTCTGCCTCAAATTCAGGTCGGGCTGAGTGAATATATACTTTAGGCTCTTATGATCTGTAAACACATGTACCTTTGGATAAGATCTCCAAATCTTCAGGGTAAAAACTACAGCACCCATCCCCAAGTCATGAGTAGGATAGTTGCCCTCATGCTTCCGCAACTGCCGCGAAGCATAGGCAATCACCTTCCCATGCTGTATCAACACACACCCCAAACCAACTCTGGATGCATTTGTATAAACCACGTAGGGTTCTTCCTGCTCAGGCAAAGCCAAACTGGAGTGGTAGTCAACATCTCCTTCAGGCTTGGAAATCCCTCCTCGCACTCCTGTGACCAAACGAAAGGAACATCCTTCCCTGTCAACTTAGTCATAGGACGTGTTTTGTTAGCAAAGCCCTGCACAAACCTCCTGTAATAGCCTGCCAAATCAAGGAAACTCCTGATCTCTGTGGCATTATGCGGTCTAGGCCAATCCCGGATAGCCTGAATATTCTTCGTATCTACAGAAATCCCATCTGCAGAAACTATGTGACCCAGAAAACCCATCTCACGCTGCCAGAAACTGCACTTGCGCAACTTGTCAAACAACTTCTGCTTCCGCAACTTCTCCAGAACTGCCCTCAAATGCACTGCATGTTCCTCAGGACTCTTAGAATAAACCAGGATGTTGCTATTTGATTTCTTTTTTGATTTTATTCCCTTCCATCATTCTTAAGTCCTATAGGTTTGATCCTATAGAATCTGACCCATTTTCGATGAAGATGATGAAAGACACGTCCTGGAACTCCTGAAACACGATGTTTATCAACCTCATAAACGCTGCTGGCGCATTTGTCAACCCAAACAGCATCGCTACGAACTCTTAAACCCATATCTCGTCCATCTACTTGACGAACCACACCGACGCTCCCCACGATGAAGTGATAAGATGTAAGAATCCCCTATTTTCTTCTTCAGCTCTACTAGACTAATAATCAAGTATGCTGACATCAATTCACCACCACCCGGATATCAACACCTCTTGTCCATCCAAGAACCTCTAGTAACTTGTCTCTTAAGGAAACTACCACAAGATAGCTTATTACAAAATTAGCTTCCCGTTTAGCAATTCTCCACAGCAAATCATCAATACGAGCGTAATAAAACAAACAAGTACCATACGTTTGCATATTCAGATTCACCGCATCGAATGCTTTGCAAGCCGCCAACTCAAACCACTTGCCTTGTTTCCCTTAACAAGCTTACTAAAACCTTGAATCTAGCAATCCTGTCCATCTCCAATGAACTTAATCCAACATCGTCGTAACGATTAGATTATCCTGCAATGAAGGCTTCTCGTGAACGTATGTACCTGGCAAACATGCCTTTCCCGGTTCATACCTGCTGCAACTCCCCTTCCCGGGACTCTAGCACCACCGGCCGCACAATCCTTGCGCAACAGCCACACATTCATGACCACTCTGGTCACTAAACCCTGACCCACTAGTCATCACATCCAAAATCCGAGATTAAACCACCGTCAATCCCTCGAGGTCTACATTCAATCGTTATGTTTATACTCACGTCCTAGGCATTGCTTGCTCCCAACTCCTCCACCCTTAGGTCGCAACCTTTGAGCCATACCGATCTCACTCTCAGACCAGCGTCTTTGAGTTATACCGTCTCACTCTTGGACCACAATCCTCAAGATCTCAGTATGAGGGGAACTACTCATCCCCTCAGGGGAACATCATCCCCTCTGCCACTCTCGGAGCCCCCAGCCCCTTGAGCTATCGGTATTCTAGAGAATCACCGTCCCCTCAGAAGCAACAATCCTTAACGACTATAAACATCTCCCGACCAAAAGTACCTCCTGTGGTCCGAGTATAACATTGCAATGTTACACTTGCCCACTCAACTTCTCATATCAACCTAGATTACCCACTAAACAAAGAAGTATCCAACCTAACTCCATATGACCACCTATCTGCCCCTCTAGGCTCGATACCTCTCGAGAAGAATCTCGTACCGATCATCTACAGCTGCTCCATCCTCCTAACAAAAGATGGATAGTCCTCAACATCCGCAGCCCTCGGCTGCATCCCGCCACATACAGTACACTGGAGCCTGCACTAGTACCCCTCTCGGTAACCGCTCCCACAGCACGCCAACAGATCCGCCAAGCGATTATCTCGACCCTGGGCTCCACCTTCTGCAACCCCACACTTGGGTTCCCAGCACCCCTGGCACGCTCAGCGGATAACCCGCTCTGGTCACTCCTGATACGCTTGCGATCCTACGGCGTACCTCTTCGTGGAACTCTGGAACACACACTCGCTGGCTTCGGAAACCCGTCCGACCACGACCACGACAACGCCCACGTCCATGACCAACAACTCAAACACCTTTAACCACTGCACCTCCAAAAACAGAGGCTAACAAGCAATCTTAACATAACACAAAGCCACAAAAACATAAGCTCACCGTGGAATCTCATTGAAGGCTCGAAGAGGATGTTCTAGGACTCCATGCCACACACAATTAACTAACTCACATAATTAATCAAGAGATGCAATCCCAAACATCTACAACACAAAGCCTAGTGAACCCAAACCTAGAACCGTAAGGGCTCTGATACCAAACTGAAACGACCCGACCTATTTTTTTTTTTTTTTAAATTAATAATAAATAATAATAATAATAAATAAGCTACAACTAGTGGTCTCATACCCACTAGCCACCTAACCACAATCACAATCAACAGCGGAAATAACCAATAATAAACCAATATATTATCATAAACAATAACCAAATATCAAACATCAGGAAACATAAAACCGGCAACCTAGCAATGTTTCTAATGACCCAACTCTAGCAACCTAGCAATGCCAGAAAACAACCAATCCAGTCCTTAGAACATCCTCCTCTTCATTGCCTTGATTTCACGATCACACTTTGCCTTTACCTGCACCACAAACACAAATTGCAATGCATGAGTATTTAATAAACACTCAGTAAGGCAATCCTCCCATCTACTGGGCTATACACACAAGCAATAGAGACATCTCTAACCATCAACCAACACTCAACAAACAACAAATAACAAACCAGGACTCTGCATTGACCGACACCAACATGCATCGACCGACACCAACATGCATCGACCGATACCACATGGGGATGCATCGACCGACACAAGGGATGCATCGACCGATGCAAGTTACACATGCATCGACCGACACTCGCACTGCATCGACCAACGCATGCTCGACATAACACGAAAACCCTAAGGTTTTACGCGCCATCCTCGCACTTGCATCGACCGACGCACAGAGTGCATCGACCGATGCAACATGCCGAGCGTCGTGTTCCCCGAAACTTCTCACCGGATCTTTTTCCTGCAACCACAAAACTCGATCCCAAACCACAAGAAAGCTTCCTAACGTCCCAAATAACCATCTAACAAGCCTATCAACACATAAACAAGAAGATCAGAGAAGCTCTAGCTTAGATAAGCCATGGTCCTGCACTTACCTTTGCCAAGACGAATCTGAACCTTAAACAAAACAAGAAAATACCTCCAGGAAGCTCCTACAATGATCCCAGCTACAGATCTCTACATGAACAGCTTCCAATCTCCAGAAATCACCAAGAACACTTAAGGAACGTTTTCTCCCATTTCTTTTGTCTCAAAAACGGCTAAACACGACTAATGAGACAAAACTCGAGTTAAGGGTTTTTCCTAACCCAAAACGCGGCGTTTAATTTAAGTCAAACCGCAGAAAAACGACCTTGCATCGACTGATGCACCTACTGCATCGACCGATGCAATCCCTAAACCGGGATTTTGGTTCGCGGGTGTTACATTTATTAACTTGATCGATTAATTGATTAATACAAAAAATGGTTTAGTTAGTTATTGATTTAGCTAATTTTTGGTTTGATTAAACTAAACCTCAAAATCCTAATTCTCTTAAGACATGATGCCTCTTATCTTTTTTTTTGTGTAGCTCTTTGTCGTTGCTGCTCAGAGAGAAAGAGGGAGATAGAGTTGACTTTGTCGTGGGGTGTGAAGGAGACGAAGAAGGGGAGAAAGTGTGACTTTGGTGTGTTAGGCAAGGAAGATAGAATTGTTAGGGTTTGGGGAAAGAAGTTTCGGTATAGCAATAGTACCCAAATGTAATGAAATTTGGTGGAGTAATACATAAGCCTTGTATCTAGATTCTACTTTTTACAGATTTGGATTTGAGCTGATAATTGAGGAGATATCTGTAGTTTTGTCAGGTGTTTTGTCTTAGACGTGAATTGAGACCAGCTGAGATTGTAAGTTCGATCGTGGTCTCGTCTATTATCTGGTCGGCATGAGATTTTGGCGAAGCTCCGTGACGTCTAGGGGTAGCTTTTCACCGTAGGGATTGGATAGTTAACGGTTTGGTTTAAGACTGACTGAAGGTTTCTGTTCTTTATGTCAGTTTTGTTTCAAGGTCGTTTTGGTTGTGTGACTTGTTGTAGGATGTTTTTGGGCTGTTTCAGATGCAAGGAGAGTCTCTCCTGGTTGTTTTTTGTTGTTTGAATCATCTTGATAAAGTGAGTGCGTGACCATGAGATTATCTGTGCGATTGGATCATATGACTTGTTTTGTGTGATGATGTATAGGTGTGGTGAATGTGTTATTGGGTGTTCTGTTTAATTGCTGGTTTCTTATGTTTTATTTTCGGTTATATTCTTGAATTGCTTGTTTGTATAGCTCGTAGATGGAAGGATTGTCTCACTGGATATTTTTGGTAATACTCATGCATTTCATTGTGTTTATAGTGCAGGTAATGTGTAGCGTAGAATCATGGCGATGAGGAAGAGTATGATCTACGGTTTTGGTTTTGTGATGTTGATTTTTAATGTTGTGTTGTTGGAAGCTTAGATAGATATACGTTAGGTTGTTGATTATGTTTTATGTTGCACTGTTCATATTGTTGGTTTGGTAATTATCGGTTTATGTTGTTATCTCGAACTGATTATAAAATATTTAATTATATTATTATTATAAAAAGAACAGTTCGGATTGTTTTACTTTTCTTAGAAAAGAAAAAGTTAATCATATTCGTCAGTAGTGGGAACAAAATTGAGAATTGAAGAAGATTTGATGTCATTTTTTTCTATCCTATTCTATGTTCTTCTAATAAAATGTTACAAAATATAATTGTTGGAATTATAAAGAACGATTTAAAATCTTTTACATTTCTTGAACATCTGTAATTTACGTCTTTAATTTTTTTTTGAACCACTTTTTTTTCCTTATGTCTTTTATTCTATTCAATAAGATTCTATTAAATTATTTTGTTCAATACACCTCCTATGTATATCTAACCCATACTAAAAGAAAAAAAAAAACAGATTTGCATCAAAATCACAAATGGTCTTTAATGATTCAATTTCTATTTAATTGAAAACAAATAAATAAACAAATAAATATAACCATAACAAACAAGACCTAATCAAATGATAATATAGATTGCCCCCTATAGAATTGTATTGAACAAAACCGAAGTTTGAATACACAGTTGAAATGTTTACGTAAATGTTCAAAACAATTTTTACAAAACGTTGGGAGTCTAACCTAAAGTAGATGTATCACCATCCATATTTTCCCAACCATGATGTTTCTCTAGAAAATTAAATTTTCCAAAACAATCAAAACGTGAATGAATGTAAACATCTAGAAAGTTTATAGTTAAGAAAATAATCACCTAACTAATACGTACAAACTTGTTGTAATGGGCATAATTATAACCAATAGTATAATATATATTTAAAATGAATCCATCATCACTATATATTTGAAACATTCGCTTACATACGTTTTGTCCAAATTAGAGAGATTAAGTAACTCAAGAAAGATTGAAGTTAACACAAAACACAATGATGATCCTAAGGCTGGCTCTAGCGGCTGTCATCTCTGCCTACGCAGCCGCACAACCAGCCTCAACGTCGTCGTCGCTTGTAACTTATATATTCGGCGACTCTCTAACCGAAGTTGGTAACAACAATTATTTGCAATATTCCCTAGCGAGAGCAGACTTTCCATATTATGGGATTGATTTCTCTGGTGGTAAAGCTACCGGAAGATTTACCAACGGTCGGACTATCGGCGATATCATATGTACATTATATCTCTCTCTTTCTCTTTTTACCTATGCTTCTAAATATATGTGGCCATGATCTATATTTTTGTTTATACATATAACTTAAAGTTAAAATAAGTTTTGATTTTGGTTTTGTTTTTTCGAATTTAAATGATTGTTCGGTTTTTATACCCACTGTTACGCATTATTTATAGTTTTGGTTTTCGATATTCCTACTTTATAGAAATACGCTAAAACTCCACAAACCATTTCTAATCTATATGTTAACATCTCCAAAAACATATTTCTATGTTTGTTATAGCTACAAAGCTTGGGATTCCATCGCCACCACCATATCTATCATTATCACAAAACGATGACGCATATCTCAGTGGTATCAATTACGCATCTGGAGGAGCTGGAATTCTCAATGAAACTGGCATTTACTTCGTATTACTCCTCCTTTTCTATGCATTGTTTTAAGAATTTAATTTTTTAAAGTATTTTAATATTGTATTATTCTATATTCATCGAGCAGATTCAAAGGCTGACGTTCGATGATCAAATAAATTGTTTCAAGAAAACTAAAGAAGTTATTAGGGCGAAAATCGGAGATCGAGCTGCAAGCAAGCATGTCAATGATGCCATGTACTTCATTGGTTTGGGTATAACTTTAACTTTAAACCACTTGGTTTCATCTATAGCTTCTTCTTCCCTTTTTATTCATTTTGTAGAAAGCATGTGATTATATAATTACAATCACAATTACTAGAACTTGCTTCTTTTTCATTTTGAATAGGAAGCAACGATTATGTAAACAATTTCTTGCAGCCATTTATGGCAGATGGGCAACAATATACACATGATGAGTTTGTCGAACTCTTGAGTTCAACCCTACACAACCAGCTTACGGTATTCCCAACAACTTCTACTTCCATTTTCATTTTGGGATATATTTGCTCTATTTTTCTTTCGTTTTTGTTTTTTAATCAAAAATTTCAAAACAGAGATATTCGAGTGAACAAATTGGTTGTCCTATACTGCCCTTTTTCTTATTATTATTGTTGTTATTAAGGCAAAATTCTATTCTTTTTGTCCTACGTTGGAAACTTTTTGTCCTACTTTGGAAAAGTTCATGGTGTTTAAATCTCGTACGTCAAAGGCTTAAAGAAGTTTGTATATGCATGGGTTGAAGCATTTCTCTATGTTCTTTTCTTCCTAATGGATTTCCCTATTTTCCTAGTAACAAGTTTTTTTGGTCATATTATATCTCAATTTTAGTTACAGTGTCGCTTTGAGGTATGTATTATATAACTATGGTTCCTTAGTAAATGACTACAAATGTTAATTAAAATTAAAAAGGTCAAAGACATTTATTTGATTAATCTTAAGTTTGAGGTTATTGTGTCTATAGTCAAACCATGAAATGACTTAGATTTTGTGGAGCAGACAATATACAAATTAGGAGCGAGGAAGGTAATATTTCATGGGATAGGCCCATTGGGGTGTATCCCATCTCAAAGGGTGAAGTCGAAGACAGGCATGTGTCTGAAGCGTGTCAACGAATGGGTATTGGAATTCAACTCAAGAACGACGAAGCTTCTTCAAGATCTCAACAAACGCCTCCCTGGAGCTAAATTCGTCTTTGCCGACACTTATCCCGCAGTTCTTGATCTCATCAACAATCCCACTCACTACGGTAAAAAGAAAAAAGAACTCTTAGCCATTTCTTGGATTCATAATTTTGGATAATTTTGTTCGATAACGTGTAAATATGTGATTTTACAATGAACGCAGGGTTTAAAATAGCAAACACGTCGTGTTGCAATGTGGACACAAGCGTTGGAGGTCTTTGTCTTCCCAATTCCAAGATGTGTAAAAACCGTAAAGACTTTGTCTTCTGGGACGCATTTCATCCGTCCGATTCGGCTAATCAAATCCTAGCCGATCATCTCTTCTCCTCTCTTCTTTCTTCCTCTTCTCCTTCCCCTGCTCCTAAACCTGGTCACCAGTATAGTATTTACAAAAATAATTAACATTAAACCAGTTTCTAGTTAAATTGGACCTGCTTGCTCGATACATGTGTAATTAGGACAAGTGTGTGTGTCTTGTTAGTAGTTGTTACAAAAAGTATTATTTATTCTGAGGTAACTGTGGTTTTGTATGTTCGTGTTTTGGGTTCCTAAAGATTGCGTTATAAATTAATAAAGAAAATACTTTTTCATACAAACAGTTAGATTTTAATGCTTAGACATTGAGTAATTCTCACTCACAGTGGGTACACCTTGTTTTTTTTTGTTTTTTGTATAAAACTAAAATGTAGTGAAAAAAATTATTTCGTAGAAACAAGCCATTATTCATATATATTGTCTATTTTCACATGCATCCCAGTAATAAAACCATTTGATTAAGAAATGTTATGCTGTAACAACTTAAGAATAAAGAAAAATAATTATTTTATGTTGTATGATCATATAAAAAATCAGACGGCATACCGCATATTACTTTTTAGTATTTTATTGTATTTCAGATGTAATAAATAAGAACTAGAATATGAGTCGGATTGAAATTTCTTTTGTAATTTTGTAATTTTTATTTAAAATATCATATATGTGATTATTTTATTTGTTTTAAAAGTTCTTTTTGGATGAAACAATATGCCATGAAAAAATAACATCTATTTTGTAAAATATATTTATGCTGAATATGATTTATGAAAATAACATCTATTTATGATGAATATGATTTATGAAAATAACATCTATTTTGTAAAATATATTCTAGTAGATCGAGTTAAGTTATGTGATAAAAAAATAATTTTTTTGTTAATTTAATTTGATTTGTTTAATATTTAAAATTATATCTTCTATTTTTTTTGGTTAATTCTATGACTTAACACATAGTGAACCACATATTAATTTTACGACTAAATATGTAACTTATGTTTGTCATAATCATCTTGACCGAGAAAGCCTACCGAATAACAGTATTCCAAAACTTTAATTTAATCTGAGAAATCATATTTCTTGAAATTTCAACTCGTGCTCTAGCAAGAAATCATACTTCTTGGAAATCTTTCATATTATAGTGACATATTATTTACCCGCGCCATAACAAATCAAATTAGAGTGTTTAGAAATTTTAACTTTTTGATCTATCATATATTTATGATATTCTTAAAAATATAAAATTAAACTATTTTAAAATATTTCGAATTAAATTATTTTAAAAGTTTATTATAGTATATAAAATTATACAATTCAACAAAATAAATATATGAAATTGAATTTAATATTCAAATTTTGACTCGTTACTCAGTCAAAATTTTAGTTGAATATATATTTTTTAAAAGAATAATATTACTAAAGCTTGAATATTTTATAAATTGAACATCTTTTTTTTGGTATAAATATATTGTATTTCAGTGAATGTAGATGTCAATGATTTATACTAAAAGTCTAGAAGGGTGTTAGGTAAGATCTTATTTTGTTTGCTTAATCGGAAATCACGCTTAAGCGTATGATTAATTTCCGAGATTTTATTATATTTTTTTTCTTTAATTGCCTAGTATATATGATTTAACAGTATATGGTTGTTAAATATTTTATTTCTTTAAGTTGTATTATTCTTTGGGATATTCTCTTTAAGTGTATTTAGGTATAACTAAGGAAGCCAACACATATAATCTATTTTGCAACCAACTAGTGAATCAAATAATAACTATAATTTATAACTTATAACTATTAAGAAAAAAGAAGTTATTCCTGATATACTTCCGAAATATTAAATAAGGGATCAAAAAGTTGAAAGTAGATAATATATATATACTAGATGAGGACCCGCCCGATGTGCGGGTTTAAAGGTTTATAAATTAAATTAAATTTAATAAAAATATATTAAAATTTGTTGTATGTTATTACAAATTTTATAATACACTTATTTATATCCACTTACAAATCTTTTATGTATGTTACTATTAAAAGTGTATTTTTTTACACCTAAATATACTATATGTTACAAATATATTCTTTATCACTATCTGGAAAATATCGATATAAACACATTAAGCCAACCATTTTACTTTTACTTTTGCATAGTTTTTTAATTACTAAAATTCTTGGCTCAAAATATATTTTGAATAAAAAATATACTATTACATAATATACTAATCAATGATGTATAATCACAATAATATATGACTGCCATGGAAAAAACCTCAGGCTCCACCCTCATCCCTTATAGAGAGAACCTTGCGTCTAACCTCCTCCACCATGGAGAGAACCTTGGCTCCGCCTTCCTCCCTTGGGGCGATAACCTTGCGTCCAACCTCCTCCACCTTCCTCCCTTAGGTAGATAATCTT
Organism: Camelina sativa; assembly: GCF_000633955.1. Classification (NCBI taxonomy): domain Eukaryota; kingdom Viridiplantae; phylum Streptophyta; class Magnoliopsida; order Brassicales; family Brassicaceae; genus Camelina; species Camelina sativa. Next base: position 23,711,330 of record NC_025695.1, on the reverse strand, counting down.
GTGTCCAACCTTCTCCACCATAGAGAGAACCTCGGCTCTGCGCCCTCTTCATGTGTGGAGATTAAATGTCCACGTCATTTTGCTATCTCAAAATGGATTGTCACGACAACCAATGAAAATAAAAACTTTTTTCTAACGTCATAAAATCTTTTGATAATAACTAATGTTAAATTTCCCAATGTATTCGTGAAATTGTCTTTGACACACCATGATGTAGCCTCTGTCTCTGAAACGCCTCAACCGCCACCTTGCTTAGTGAGCCCATGTCCATTATCAGTCCATGGACCCACCTTTCTAAGTGGGCTCTCGTAGACCCACCCATATTCGATGGCCGGTTTGTTACATTTGGGAGGCTTTAAAAACTTGTTTACCGACCTTACAAATCAACAAATGATATTTTCCTGTGTTTTGTCTTCACTCGCACAGTTCCGACAATCACTTTCAGGAAGATTACCCATCATGAAGTTCTCTCAGGATCCTTGACCGAAAAAAAAGAAGTGCATTTTGGTGACGTATGTGGTCAAATCAATTCTTTTAAATATTTTGGCAAACCAGGGTGTCAGAGTCTTTGAGCTCCTATGAATCTATCTACAACGATTTATGTTTTTCCAATCTATCTATCTATGTTTGTTGTATGCTTGTGTTTGATTAGCCTATTTTATTCATTCATTAGGTTGATGAGATTGTACTCGTTATGTCCTTTTGAGATTGAATGAATAATGTTAACAATTATGTTTGCAAAAAAAGAAGAGTTTATGGCCAACCAATCAAGGCAAGGTTGATAAATTAGAAGAAAAATAATTTGGCATAATTAAAGAACCAATAGAAAATTATAAACATAGTAATATATGAATTCCAAATAATTAAAAAATGAAAATATAAATTAAATAAAACAATCCAAAAATACTACAATAAATTTTAAAATACTGTATTAGGAAAAGAAGATGCATGTATTAATACTTTTTTGGGTCAACATATTAATCTTACCTATTCCCAACTGAAAAAGTAGAAAGTATGAGAAAATTTTGGTTTAGAAAAATAAGAAAAATTTACCTTCCCATTAGAGAAAAATTCTCAATTAAACAAAGCTGAAAGCAGTGTTTTTGAATATATTATTTAAATATGAGACGATCTATGTTTATATAGAAGTGAGTATTTTCAAAATTTTAGAATTAATATTTAACTGTATATTTTCCTTAATCTCTTTTTCTATATTTTTTTTGTAGAATTAATAACTTAAAATTAAAAATAAGTACACAATATTATAATTTGAATTTTATGAAATATATATATAATCTCCTTATAATTATTTTAAAAAATTGTATTATTTTTGATAAATTCTGTAATTTTTGATAATTATCTTTTTAAAAACAAAATATTTTATTTTTGTTGAAATCAAAATCTTCTTATTAAATATTAACTTTTACACATGTTAAAATCTAAGATTATAACTCGACATATGTCAAAATCTTGTTAATGACTAACTTTCAAAACTTAACTTTATATAATAAGATATATATATATATATAAAGTCGATGATATATCAGGAAAATATCAAAAAAAAAACATTCATACAATATTGGAGTATTTTGCACCCAAAAAAAAAACAATATTGGAGTACAGTTTTTTTTTTGTGCACCAACAATATTGGAGCGGTGATGATCATAAAACAAATATTGATGGTAATTGTCTTGCAATAAGTGAAATACATGTAATCAAAGGATTTGAATTTTGTTGGCTATAATTATATGGTATGATTTTGGATGCTACTAATACAATAAGCAAGACTTGTTTTGAAGAAACAAAAGATGAAGCCAAAATAATTGCGGTTTATGTGGATGTTGAACCCATTTTACATGTGAGCAGGAATTTCTTACTAAAAGTAAAGAGAAATTTATGATGAAAGCTAAATTTTGAGCTAGCATGAGAGTTTCATAATATATTACTAATCAGATTTATGGAACAATCTCTAGCTTCTCTTCAAATAAGATTGGCACAGTCAACAAACAATAATAGTACTTTGAAGGGATCATATTACCAACCTTTAAAGTTTGGGGTTTCAAAAATACATCTTATTTTATATCACTTTTCAAAAATACATTTTCATCGTGTCTATTTTCAAAAATATCCCTGTAATATATAAAATGATTAAATTCTAAATCCTAAACCCTACCCCATAAAAACTATACACTAAATATAAAATAGAGAACCCAAACATATAAAAAAATCTTATAATTAATTTAACATATTGTAATTTTGTAAAAGAGGGCAAAAATAAAAATGTTAAAAAAAAAAAACATTTTTGAAAATGGATATCACAAAAAAGGTATTTCTAACCAATTCTCTTAAAGTTTCTCTCAAACATGCATGGTGCACAATAAATATGGATATAAATGATTTAGTCTTTGAAATTAAGGTCTTTTGAGTTACTCCAATCTTCAGTTTTTATATAGTGTATGTATATTCTACATCTACATTACCCATGTGGGCTGGTGGTAATTCATGTTTGGGTTTTTGAATTAGCTGCAATTTGAATTATTTACATAATAATCATAAGACCTTAGAAATATTTACTTTATTTTATACTTTTCTCTGTTTCATAATATAAGATGTTTTAGAGGTTTTTTTTCTTCATAATATAAGATGTTTTTAACTTTCTACACAACTTTTAGATTAATTCGATGTTTGTATTATTTATTTTATGCAGTCTTGTTTATGATCGGTTCAACATTTTAAAAAGAAATATTTTTTATTATACGTGCTTTTAGATAAAACATCTTATATTTTGAAACGAAAGGAGTATAATTTAAACAAAATTTCGAGAAAAAAAAAAAAAACTTTTTATCATGTCAAGATTTAAGACACGTTACGTATCTTATTATATAAAGCTTGGTTCTCAAAGTTAGTAACTCATCAGATCGTGACACATGTTATTTTAATGATCAGAGATCAAATTTAAAGTTCACCAGATTGTAACATGTGTAAGTTCTAACGATTAAATATCCAAGTTAGTAACTCAACAGATCATGACACTTATCATTTTTAACGATCATAAATCACAGCTTTCAAGTTTGGTAAACCGAAGCATAAGATAATTGTAATCTTATTATATTATAAAAAACTTTGTTAATCATAAAAGGAAAATGAATGTAAATACACCCCTCTATATAAGCAAATCGATGATGACATATTTTTCACCAAACAAAATAATTTCGACTAGCTTTGTTTTTCTTGATAAATATTATCTTCTTTGTTTTTTATTAACCTTTTGTTTGACATATCATTGTTTTTGAACAAGTCTCGAAGGCAATTTGTTTGTTGTCTAATCGAAACAACTATATAAAAAGATTCCTAGATAATACTACGTGTTTTCGTTATCGTTTCTTTGAATTTTGTTTCGTTTCTCAATTTCATAACGCATACTACGCAATCTTTGACTTTGAAGTGTTAACAAAGTTTCTTATGCATAATAACTAAGGTTTTTGGGATTAACAAATTTTTCACAGTGTTATTATTATTTCTATTAATTTGCAGGACAAGTAGGATATAAAAAAAGATGAATACACAAATGCAAGATAACAACAGAGATTATATAACACTAGATCAACTAAATAGAAAGCTTTCTTATCATCTAACGATAGTACGTCTTACAAGAAAGTGGGAAGCAAGAAATTTAAAAAAAAAACAATGAGCTCATTGGAATAAATTTTCTCATAAAATAGGAAAGGAACTGAAGAAAATATACAGAATAATATTAATTCTAAAACTGCAAATATTCACTTCTATATAAACATAGATCGTCTCAAATTATTCATCTAACAAAATAATTTAGTCAAAAATATTACTTTTAACTTTGTTCTATTGGTCAAACTTTTTTAATGGGAAGACAAATTTTCATTATTTTTTAAAATCAAAATATACTCCTATTTTCTACTTTTGTTTAGTTTGGGATAGGTAAGATTAATAGGTTGACCAAAAAAAAAGGGAAGATTAATATATGCATCTTCTTTTTCTAATACTGTATTTTAAATTTTATTGTAGTAGTTTTAGATTGTTTTATTTAATTTATATTTTCATCTTTAAATTATTTGAGATTCATATATTACCGTGCTTATAATTTTCTATTATTTTACTAATTATGTCAAATTAATTTTCTTCTAAATTCTCAACCTTGATTGGTTGGTCATAGACATTTTTTTGGGGCAAACATAATTGTTACCATTCGTTCAATCACAAAAGAGATAAAGAGGAGAAAGTCATCAATCTAATGGTTGGATAAAATATGCTAATCAAACATAAGCCTACAACAAACATAGACAGATTGGAAAAACATAAATCGTTAATGATAGATCCATAGGAGCTTGGAGACAGAGACTACATCATGGTGTGTCAAAGAAACTTCCATGAATACATTGAGAAATTTAACATTAGTTACTATCAAAAGATTTTGTGACGTTGAAAAATGGTCTTTAGTTTCATTGGTTGCTAGAGCAAGCCACTTTGAGATAGTTAAAAGACGTGAACATGTTCTGTCCACACAGGAGGAGGGCAGAGTCGAGCTTCTCTCTATGGTGGAGGAGGTTGGACGCATGGTTATCTCCCCAAAAAAAGAAAGTGGAGGAGGTTGGACGCAAGTTTATCTTTCCAAGAGAGGAAGGCGAGCAAAGGTTTTCTCAATGGTGGAGGAGGTTGGACGCAAAGTTCTCTCTATAATGGAGGAGGGCAGAACCGAAGTTCTCTCCATGGTTAGTTATACACTATTGTGATGTAATTTATTTTTTATTCAAAATGTTTGAGCCAACAATTTTAGTGATTAAAGAAACTATGCAAAAGTGAATGTAAAAAGACATATAATAGTTGGTTTAATTTGTTCATATAGACATTTCTAGATGGTGGCAAATAATATATTTGTAACATACAATATATCTAGGTATAAAAATACACTTTTAATGGATAATAAAATATTTGTATATAGATATAAATTAGTTTATTATAAAAAAATAAAAATAATGTACAATAAATTTTAATAGATTTTTATTAAATTTTATTTTGTTTACAAAACTTTAAAATGGCATATCGAACATGTCCTTATTAAGTCATAATAAAGGTGGCTATCATAAGCTTTAATTATGTTATTTTTTTTAAATGCTTGAAATTTATTTCAACATGACCAGCCGACACTTGCAACCAACAACTGTAAACACTCAACATGTGAAACATGTGTAACAGTTGTACTCCATCGTAGATATTTGTTGGAGCATCTCCATCCGATTGGATACGAGAAGAAGATCTCAAAATAAAGTAATAATACTTTTGAATGTAATTTTGTTATTAAATAAAATTTTGAATGATAAAATGAAAATGACCAAATAAATAAATGGGAAGATTCTAAAAAAAAACTTCATGTTATTTTGATTTGGACATTTAATAATTAAATATTTTTATTAAAATAAAAATACATAAAATAATAAAAAGTGTCATTTAAAATTTAAATAAGTGTTTTTATTTTTATACCAATGATTTTAAAACATAATGAAAATTCCAATTTTATTCCAACTATCTAATTAATTATTAATTTTTAATAAAAAACTCTGGATTTTCTAATTAATCATATCAAACCAAAACCATCACCGAACAAATGAAGACGTTTGGTGATATTTGTTTGAGGACACGGAGGATTAACCGGAGGTAACTAGAGACAACATAGTTTACTGGGAGATTCACTACAATTGCTTCTTTTTCCGATGAACGGAGAGATTCCAATAAGCTAGGTTAAGAAGAAGCTCTATGCTTAGTAACTCACTTTCAAACGGATTCTCGAACTCATCGGCGATTGTTGAAGGAGGAGGAGCAAAGACCGTTAATTTCAAAGACGATGCTTTGTTTCTTCTTCTTCATTCCTCTAGAAGCGAGTTCTTGCATTAGAGATGATCACTCTCCATATCCAACATCGAAATCGATTATTTGGATTAGTGTATTGGTGTGACACTCCAATTTTAGAGATTTGCGGACAGGTTTAAAAGAATTGATTTGGCCACCTATGTCACCAAAGTGCATTTATCTTTTCGGTCAAGGGTCCTGAGAGAACTCCACAGTTAAGCGTGCTTATGCTGGAGTAGTCTTAGGATGGATGACCTTCCGGGAAGTGATTGTCGGAACTGTGCGAGTGAGGACAAAACACAGGGAAAGATCATGTGGTAATTTGTAGTGACGCTAACAAGTCTTTAAAGCCTCTCGGACGTAACAAACCGGCTGTCGGATATGGATGGGCTCACGGACCTAGTGAGAGGAAGTGAGGCCCATTAAGGAAGGTGGGCTCATGGAATGAGATTGGACATGGGGTCCACTAAGAGGTGGCGTTCAGGGCGTTACGAGTGGTATCAGAGCCGAACCCAGACGCGTGTGGAGTCGAGTGGGCTCACACCGTCAAGGGGTGACGGTCTTGGTGTGCAACGAGGACGTTGCGATCTGTTAGTGGAGGTGAATTGTGACACACCGATTTTAGAGATTTGCAGAGAGGTTTAAAAGAATTGATTTGGCCACTTATGTCACCAAAGTGCACTTATCTTTTCGGTCAAAGGTCCTGAGAGAACTCTACAGTTAAGCGTGCTTATGCTGGAGTAGTCTTATAATGGGTGACCTTCCGGGAAGTGACTGTCGGAACTGTGCGAGTGAAGACAAAATACAGGGAAAGATCATGTGGTGATTTGTAGGGACGGTAACAAGTCTTTAAAGCCTCCCGGACGTAGCAAACCAGCCGTCGGATATGAATGGACTCACGGACTTTGTGAGAGGACGTGATGCCCATTAAGGAAGGTGGGCCCATGGACTGGGATTGGACATAGGACCCACTAAAAGGTGGCGATCGGAGAGTTACAATCGGATATTCCTATCAAACCATAAATCATTACATAATTCAAGAACAAACTGTTTCGCTGTGAAGTTAACGAATTTGAGAAACAATGAGGTTTCGAAGGTTTTAGAGATAGATATATAAGTGGCGATAGGAAGAATCATATTCTCCGGGGTGATTAATGGTGGTGATGATGAGTCGTTCTGGATGAGTGGAAAGGAGATGCTGCTTTCATAGCCACCATTGTGATAAATAATCAGATTCTCCGGCTTGATAAACAATGGTGATTCCCAGCGATGGAACAGTTTTCATGGCCACCACCGTAGAAGAAGACGACGAGATTTGTTATTGTTGTTAGTATTTGATATGGTTAATAAAAAAACCGGAGTTTTTAATATTAAAATTAATTTGATAATCGCGATAAAATTATAATTTTAATTTTGTTGTAAAATTGTCGGTATGAAAATAACAACATCTATTATTTTAGATTTTAAATGGCTCGATTTTATTATGTTATGTATTTTAATTCCATTAAAAATAATTATATATTAAATGTCCATATCAAAATAACATGGAGTTTTCGGTAATTTTCTCTAATTTAAAAGTATGTGGCAAAAAATGATTTTCATAAGTTCTGAAAGGAGATAGACTCTAATTTTCTTTTCTTTTTAAACATATTTATCATTATTTATTACTAAAACCTCCACTAAAAATTATGGAGATGTTCTTAGTTGACATTCAGTTCAATTTATATAAGAAAATAATACAGTATTTATATTTTCTTTTTTCAATATGGAATATGATTATATATTGAATGTTCAAATAAAAATAACATGGATTTTTTTCGGTAATTTTCTTTAATATAAAAATATGTGGCAAAAAATGATTCTCATAAGTTGTGAATGGAGATAGACTCTATTTTCTTTTCTTTTTAAACATATTTATCATTATTTGTTACTAAAACTCCATTAAAAATTATGGAGATGTTCTTAGTTGACTTCCAGTTCAATTTATATAAGAAAATAATAAGGTATTTATATTTTCTTTTTCAATATGTTATAATATTAGTATGTGCTGTCCGAAACAGAAAATCATAAAATTTTGTCGTAGGACTTATATTGTGCTATGAACTAATTATTGCATTTACCTAAGTCTATTAATTAGGTTAATTAACGTTTCCTAGTATTTTATACTACGTGTGTGTTTTGTAATCAGTGAGAAGCATAGAAAGTTGTCCGTTTATAACTCCCACATATGTGACGAAAAGTGTAATAATTTTATTTTTTCACGATTTAAAAAAGTAATTTTACTATTGTTTTTACTAATATTCAAAGTTTTAACATTTATTCATAGTGATATTGGCTCACACTATAAGAAAATAGTCTACTTCTGACCATTATTTCTGACCAATTCGGTGGTCAGAAAAATTCCAACCATTTTCTGATTAATTTTCGATAAATTTCTAACAAAAATATATTAGTCAAAGATTAGTCAAACTTTTTAAAAAATTTCTGACCAAATGGAGGTAGTAAGAAATTAGTCACAAAATTTGGTCGGAAACCTTGTGCTTTTCTTCGTCGAAAAGCAATTCTCTAATTTTTGGTTTAAAAAAAAAAAAGAACAAAAACAAAAAATTGGCCTGATCAGGCCTCGCTCAATAAATTTGAGGTCCCTGACATGTGAAAAATGGATCCTTGTTTCCCATGTTTTCTGGGAAAAGAAAATTTTGGACCCTAAATTTTAGTGAATTTTATTTAAACAAAATAAAAATAAAAATTAGGTGGCCTCATCATGGAAAATGGTTCTTTCTGACTTTTATAACCTTTTTATTTTCAACAGTTTTACATTTAATCCTCAAGTTTTTTTTCTTTTTATAATTTTAAATTATCTAACTGTATTTTATTATAGGAAGTGTCGCCATCAAACTACATCTAGACACATCTAAAATTTTTAAATTTGTTAATTATATATATGTAAAGAGAGAGTATAGTTAAGAACTACTTGTTTTTGTTTTTTATTGGTAAACTAATGTGGAGGCTGAAGATCGGAGCTGCTACGGCTAGAGATGATACTCACTTGTTTACCACAAACAACTACGTAGGGAGACAGATTTGGGAGTTTGACACAGAAGCATGCTCTCCTGAAGAACTCGCGGAGGTCGATCATGCTCGCCGGAATTTCTCGCTTAACCGGCCACGTTTCAAAACTAGTCCCGATCTTCTTTGGCGCATGCAGGTGAAACTCTTTTGTACACACATGACACACGCATACTATTACTAGTAACGTCAACTTGATAATATAACAAAAAAAAAAAATTGTTTCATTTGGATTCAAACAGTTTATGAGGGAGAAGAAATTTGAGCAGAAAATCCCACGAGTTCGAGTGGAAGATGCAGATAAAATTACATATGAAGATGCAAAGGCAGCAATGAGAAGAGGAATACTCTATCTTGCGGCGTTGCAGGCTGATGATGGACACTGGCCTGCTGATAACCCTGGTGTCATGTTCTTCAACGGCCCCTTCGTAAGTTCATGTCCTTTAATATAACTACGCTTCCGATCGGATTGCTAAAATCACTTAGACAGTTGGATTTACTGTTTGGAGAACGTCGTGACTTCTGGAATAATGGTTGAACATAATTAGCCTTCATTGTATGAAAGATCTGAGATAGATTCTTTAAAGACGTCTAGTAGAAAAATGATGGATGTAGTTTTGGATTTTAGTTTTAGTTTTGGATCTACTATCTCGTGGTTTTAAAAGCTCCATCCATAGATTTTAATCAAAAAATTGAAAAAAAAAAAGAAAAAAAGGTGAAGATTGAAGAGAGAGACCTAGAGATTTTTTAGACCACTTGGTCCACCTCGAATAGTAGGTTACTGAGTGTGTTTAAAATACAAAAAAGTTATGATAAATTAAGTTTTTAGATACTCACCATTTTGATAGTAATATGAATATCCCTCTATTATACATTCAAACCAAATTAATAACAAAATTAATTATAAAAAATGTTTAAAACACCCATTTTGAGTAATGAGTATCACTAATAAAAAGATCTTCTGATATAGACTCTTCTCTCAAAATAAAAAAAAGGGGAATTTCAAAAATATCCTTTTTGCAATACTATTTTTCAAAAATACTATTTCTTTCAAACTTTACCAAAAAAAACCACTAAAAATTTGAAAAATTTCTAAATTTGTGTGTAAGCTTATTAATATATATACAAATTATCTTTATATGTCTGCAAATTTTTTTTATATATTTTACAAATACAATATAAATACTTTTTAAAAACCTTTTAAAAACTATATAAAATTTTTTAAAAACCTTGTAAACTTTTTAAAAACTTTGTTAAAACCTTTTAAAATGTTTTAAACCTTAATAACTATTTGGATCGAATCTCGATGTAGTACTTATTATCTAGAAGTACCTTGTGAACCATATAAAATTTTATAATTTTTCATATTTATAACGGAGTATTTTTAAAAATGGATAGATGAAAGGTGTATTTTTGAAAAGAAATGCATCAAAAAGGATATTTTTCAAATATTTTCGATAAAATAAAAACAATTAATATTTCACTGTAGTTAGTATATTTTAATTGGTTTTTAATAATAAAGCCAATAATTGTTGGACAAATATCAAAAAAATCAGAAACATCTCTCATTTTAGCGACATTTCTCGTTCTTTTCCTAAATTGTTGTTCAGTTTACTAATTTTTAATAAAGAGAGAGACTCCAATGGAACTGCTCCATCAGCTGTCTCATTGTCCTATTGCTTTGATTTTAAAAAATAATTAATTATATAATAAAATTTAATATGAATTTTTTAAGAAACTCTTTTGGGTTACCAATGGAGTTGCTTTTAGAGTTCTCTTTTAATATAACTTCTCATGTTCGACTTGTTATATGGACTTGTCTTAATTTGTAATAAATGATCGAAAAAAATTTCATTTACGTAAAATATTGAAACCACAGTTACTATGTTTATACATAACTGGACATTTGGAAGAAATCTTCACCGTGGAACATCGCAAAGAGTTCCTGCGTTACTTGTACAACCATCAGGTAACACATTTAATCGAACTGACATATATGTATAATTACATATATATATATAATGACAACACAGTAAGATCTTGTAGAGTGAAGATGGTGGTTGGGGATTACACATAGAAAGCCACAGTTGTATGCTTAGCACGGTCCTCAACTACACCTGCCTACGAATTCTAGGAGTAGAACCAGATCAAGGAAGTGCTTGTGCAAGGGCACTTATATGGATACTCGACCATGGTGGAGCTACCTATACTCCATTGTTCGGAAAAGCTTGGCTTTCGGTATACCCCCGGCCCCGGGTTATGAATATAAAATAAAATCTATAAACTATAAAAATATCTAAATTTGCCTTAATCTTGCCAATTTAATAGGTTCTTGGAATGTATGATTGGTCTGGCTGCAAAGCTATACCACCTGAGTTCTGGATGCTCCCTTCGTTTTCTCCTATTAATGGAGGTTGAATTAAACTTGTGATTCCTTTATGTTTTTTAATTTTTTTGTATTTGTGATGAGATTGGGTGCAACTTTGGTTGATCATATATATGTTTTTATAACCAGTGTAGGTACCGTATGGATTAATTTCCGGGAGAGTTTCATGGCATTGTCATACTTATACGGTAAGAAATTTGTAGCTACACCAACATCTCTCATTCTACAGCTCCGTAAAGAGCTTTATCCTCAACCTTACACACAGATCGTTTGGAGCCAAGCCAGAAGCCTATGCGCTAAGGTTATTATTATTATATTTTTTTTTTTTGTCAAGAACTAGTAGCTAGATACCATTAACTTATATGTTGATGATGTGAAATCGTTCTACTATAAATATATACACAAACTGTTTGTAAACTATAGTAAGAATACTATACGTTTAAGTTAACATTGTTTGCTGCAAAATAATGCTATATGCTGCTACAAGTCCGTACGCTTAAGTTAACATTGTTTTGAGTAGAAATCTCATAAAACTTAGTATTCTCCTATTTGATATCATGATGCAAAATAATACATCTCGTGTTCCTAATCATCTACCTCCAATACTATGCCATGTGAATTTAATATAAATTAATGCAGGAAGATGCTTTCAACCAACAATCAAATCTACAAGTTTTGTTTTGGAAAAGTGTTCATATACTCTCCGAGAACATCCTAAACTGTTGGCCTTTCAACAAGCTCATAAGGCAAAGAGCTATTCAAACCACAATAAAACTCATTCACTACCATAATGAAGCAACTCGATACCTTACCGGTGGATGTGTGTCAAAGGTTTTACTCTAAAATGTTTTTCTCTTCCTATATATCTTTCATTTATTCAAACGAGACAAAATTAAAAAATATAATCTAACTATTAACAAATTTTATGTTCGTATTTGGTAGGTATTTTGTATGCTTGCATGTTGGGTAGAAGAGCCAGAGGGTGATTATTTTAAGAAACATCTTGCTCGAGTCCTTGATTTTGTATGGATTGGTGATGATGGTTTGAAGTTCCAGGTTTGTCTCTCTCTCTTTTTTTTTCTTTCTTTTTTTGGGAACCTATGGAAAAGAACGAGTAATTGCACTCTGTAACATACTTTGAGACAGAAATTAAGAAGTTATATGCTGATAGAACAAGAGTTAGTTTTTTTACTGTCAGAGAAACAATTACCACCAGTATACGAAATATTTAATCAATTTCATATGTTTTATTTTAGATTGCCTTTAAATATGTAGAGAAAAAGCCTAAAATACCATCAAATTATGTTTTTGTTCCAAAAATATATATCATCACTATATTTTTCTTCACAGAATACTACAAACATTTAAGTCCAAAAATATCACAAACCTTAAAAATGATTTTAAGAGTTTATAATTTAAGAATGATTTTAAAAGTTTATGACTTAAAGTTTTTGCGTTTATTAAGTATTTTGGGTTTAACTTTTGTGTTATTTTCAGAAAATATATTTTAGTGATATTTTTGGTATAAAAAAACTAGTGATGGGTTTTTTGTGATATTTTTGGGAAAAGAAAAACTAGTGGTGCTTTTTTTGGAACAAAATTAGCTCATTTTAGTGGTACTTTTGATAATTATCCTTGAATATATAACTTAAAGTTTTTGCGTTCATTAAGTATTTTGGGTTTAACTTTTCTGTTATTTTCAAAAAATATATTTTAGTGATTTTTTTTGGCATAAAAAAAACTAGTGATGGTTTTTGTGATATTTTTGGGAAAAAAAAAAACTAGTGATGGTTTTTTGGAACAAAAACTCATTTTAGTGGTACTTTTGATAATTACCTTGAATATATAACACGCTGCTGCTAAAAGATTCAGTTGTATAGATTCACTGCACTTGAAAAATCAGTTATTTACTCGGATTGCTCATATATATAAACATGTTAACAACGTCTACTGCATGTGTGAAATCTCTGGTCTAGCATAAACAATGCTGCCAATAACATATGTGCATGGGTCTTTATATCTGGACGCCATCTCGCCTATAATCATGGGTGATTGATCTTAATTTTGAAAACCGAGGTAATCTTATTCTAACCGGCCGTCAAATATACAACAACGAGTCTAATTACCAATTATACTCCCGAACTAAAAACACATATAAGTCAGCCATATATATTCTAAAACAAGATAAAATCTGATTATCTTAAACGTACATAAAATAGAAAACTTAAGATTTTGTGGGTTAGTCTAGTACTATTCTAGTATTTCTAGCTCGTTGTGCATATATGATGCTGATTCATCAAAAGCATATATATTTACTTGGTGCAGATTTCTGGTCGTCAATTGTGGGATACAGCCTTTTCACTTAAAGTCATTTTAGCTGGTAATGTTGATGACGAGATTACGTCAACCCTGAAAAAAGGATATGACTTTCTGAAGAAATCTCAACTTACACAAAACCCACCTGGTGACCATCATAAAATGTTTAGAAACATTACAAAAGGTGCATGGAGTTTTCCGGACAAAGATCAAGGATTGCCAATTTCAGATTGTACTGCTGAGAGTTTAGAGGTGATTACAAGCATGCGTCTTCTCTGAATTATGAACTTTTTATTTACTTAACATATTGAGGTTAATTAATTAAGAACTCGCTACTACTTCATTATATGCATCTGTGTGTCACGGCTATAGTGCTGCCTAATGTTTGAAACCATACCATTGGAGTTCACTGGTGAGAAAATGGATGTAAAGAGACTATATGATGCAGTCAACTTGATTCTCCATTATCAGGTTATTAATCATATGTAAGAAATTGGTTAATAATGTTCACTAATTTGTTATAATAATTCTCTCAAAGTTCTTTTTCGATATTAATATTAACAGAGCAAGAATGGTGGCTTAGCAGCATGGGAAAACTTGGCTAGAGGTATTGACCATTTTAAATATATTTTGTTTCAAGATTGGCTTATATATGACTGTAACAAATGGCTAAAATCAATCTCATGTAGTGGTTTAGTCCCGTGGAGTTTATGGAAGACGCAATAGTGGAGCATCCGTAATTTTTATATATTTTACCTTTTTCTATTTTATAACGCATTATTTTTCTTCTTTTTTTTTCTTTTTGGGTAAATGTATTGGTTATAAACTTTTTTAGGTATGTAGAATGCACAGGGTCATCGATAGTAGCAATGGCTCGTTTCATGAAACAATTTCCAAAACATAGAAGACAGGAGGTGGAACAGTATATCAAAAATGGAACAAAATTTATTGAGGATGTTCAAATGGCAGATGGTTCGTGGTATGGAAACTGGGGAGTGTGCTTCCTCTATGGAACCTTGTTTGCATTAAGAGGATTAGTGGCTGCAGGCAAGACCTACAACAATTGTGAGGCTATCCGTAGAGCAGTTCGATTCCTTCTCGACACGCAAAACGCGGAAGGCGGATGGGGAGAGAGTTATCTCTCTTGTCTCAAAAAGAAATACATTCCTCAAGTTGGAAACAACAAAACGAATGTTGTGAATACAGGGCAAGCACTTATGAGTCTAATTTTGGGTGGTCAAATGGAAAGAGATCCTCGACCGGTTCACCGAGCTGCCAAAGTCTTGATTTATTCACAATTGGATAACGGAGATTTCCCACAAGAGGTATTAATATCTTAACTTAGTTAAGTTTATGAGACATATTTCAAGTTGAAATTTTCAACAAATCTTGTTATAATCATTACATAAACTATACAGAAAATGTTGTTTCTTTGTTTCTTTCTTCTGGAAATGAGTGGGGTGTTCAATGTCAATTTGAAGTTCCATTCTCCTAATTATAGGAACATCTTCACTCTTTGGTCACTCGCAAATTACACGCAGGCCCTTCGAGGTCTGCACCAGTGAGAACTCCACTCTTTATCAACACAGTCACTTTTCAATCTTGATACATTTTCCTTATTATGTGAACAACTTCTTCACGTGTCTAGTTTTTATATATTGGGTTTGTTGTCGTATCTATTGTCAGTGCCGTGCTTACCCTTTATAAAAATTTATTGGTTTATAAATAATGCGTTACCTAAAATTAATAAAACCAATAGTCATTCTCAGCTTAAGTTGCCATTGTTTCTTGTGACGGCAAACTCTGAAACTCATTTTACATAAACTAAAAACATGATTATGTACTTAAGAGTGTAAAAAGGTATGATTGATATTTTAAAAAAACAATTAAAATCACTATCTGTGTAATGGCAAATGGACATATAAAATAATGTAGTAACTATAAAATCATAATGTTAAATGTAATTTGTTAGAAAAGAGTCTTCGAACTTGGTTAAACACTTTAGCTCGCCGGCAAAACACCGAACTAAAAAAAAGTATTTTTTTGAAAGAAAAAAAATCTAAAAAAGATGATTTCTATCAATTTCTCAAGTTTAGCCGTTAACTTTTTTCTTTTAATATTTCTCTAAAAATTTTCAATTTGGAAAGTTTTTATGTTGCATGTGAAAACATTTTTTTTTCCACTATAATCTCATTTTATTGCATCCAAGGTTATAAAGACAAATACGAATACTTAAATTCGTTAACAAATACGGGAAAATACCATAGTCATAAGCCCAAACGAGGGAATCCAAACTCAAACGAGGGAATCAAAGCCCAAAAGAGAGAATCAAAGCCAGAAATATCTAATCTTCCTGAGATAAAAACTGGCTAGTTGAAAGAACTAAACCCCAGAGACAAACCTCAAAAAGGGGAGACAAACCGAGGAATTAAACCTCAAAATCAAATATAAAAGATTGAAATTTGAAATTTCAGATAATTAAAATCAAAAACTCTAATCCATATGCTTTCGATAAAACATTTCCACTAACAGGTATATGTCGGAGAGAAGCTACAGACAGGAGCCTCAAGCAGAACCGATCAAAAGAAAGCCTCCAAAACTGAAAGCCCGAGAAGGGAGCTATATCAAGCTCACACAGCTACAACAACGACGGAAATGAAAACGGCAAAGCAGCAAGGAAAGAGCACATAACCTAACCCATCACAGCCACTTCAAAGAACCAGAAGAATCTAAAAAGCGAAGGTTCAAAGGACGACCTTAAAATCCGATTGGGGAAAACGCCAAAGAGGAAACCCATTCCTTAACACGGACATTCATCGGCCCAGTCAAAGGCCACCTATACACGCCACGCAAGAGAAGGAATAGTGATCGAACTCACCGCATCGTCTTGTAACTAAACCTGACCCCAACAAGAACTTAGAGAAGGGTAGTAGATGCCTTTGCAGAAAATTACCTTCCGAATGATGAACCCACAAATCGAAACCTTAGCCAACGCAAAACACGAGCAACTCAAGAAGAGGCGACAGAGTCGAAGTAATAGGAATCACAAATTGCAACCCAACAACTGAAACTTAGACATAACCCACAACAAACCACAAACAGAAGCAAAGAGCCCCACATAAGCTAAGCCAACAGAAGTAGAGACAAACAGAGAGATTGAGGCCAACGAAAACACCTTCACAACTCCTTCATCAAAGGATGAAGTCGTTGCAAAGTTTGGATCACCATTAAGAACCTTCGCCGGATGCAAATCTGAAATCGTACCACCACACACGGAACCCTAATCTCAACACCACCGCTTAGCCTAGATTTATCGAATCCCAGAGAAAAACCTAAAAACAAAAAGCAATTAAACTAACTAATTCCCCTCACAGCACTGTGGTGGCCGCCAGAGAGGAAGAAACCACCGCAGGATTCTGTTTTTTTTGAAACCAGAAGAAGAAGAGGAGATAGAAGAGAGCGTTCTCTCGAAGAAGGGAAAGGCTATGATGTAATCCCTGTTTTAAAAATTGGCCGATTTGGCCGATTACACGGCGTGGAGTCACTAGGCAATGAGGAACCGCCGCGATTATGCGCAAATCGGAAAAAAAAAACTTGATTTTGATTGATTTTTTACCAAAATATGATGTTAATTAGGTGGGGATCTACTATTTCTATGTCATATACAGTTAAAAATATGATAAAATTAGAAGAAATTGAGTTAAAAAGAGTTTGGCAGCCATAAGTTAGGTTTTAGAGCATCGGAATCGTCTGTGAAGAAGTTGATTATCAAATTACCCTTTTCCCTCTTATTAATAAAAGGAAAAAAAATAGACGAAACACATAACTGGGGGTTGAACCCATGACCTCGGCTACTGTTAATGAGTTTTCAACTAGTTGAACTGTCTAATATCTTCTAAATAACTCGGTAAACAATCTATATAACCATATAAGCTATATATTATATTATTAATTATAAATAATAATAAAAAACCCTAAAACTACTTATTGATTAATCCCCAATTTATATCCGATTATCCGATTAATCGCTAGATTCTCTCTCACCAGTCCAACTAACGTCCTAGCGATTTTTTTTAAATGTGGAATCTAATGCATGTAAAAACTTTTTAATTTGGTAAATAAATTTTATATTCATACAGAAAATATACAAAACTATGTCGCTGAAGTGAAAACAACTATTTCAGTGACGGAGCAAGTGTTTTTTTCTCCATCAATGTTAGTATTCAACATTTTTATTTGCCTTGTGAAGGCAACAATCGCGTGACAGAAGAGTGATGAGACACCGTTTACACAAACTGACAAATTCTGTTACCTTAAGTTAGTATAAGGTCCAAATTCTTCTTCCCTTTTCCTCTTCTCTCATTAACCCCATAAAGTAAATACAACAAATCGAACTAGGGCTACAAATAATTTCGATTCTGATTCAACCAAATCCAGAATTCGAGTGTTAAATCTTCGAAAAAATCGAATCTTTGGAGATGGGTCTTTGGGATGCACTTCTTAACTGGCTCAGGAGGTACTGTTTCTTCTTTTTGTTTGCTCTCTGTTTTGATTTGGTCTCTTTGTTCTTCCATTGAAGTATCTTGTAAAAATCGTTCTCGGTTTAGTAGAAGCTTGGAACTTGTGTTCCATAATCTGTTACTTCTCTTGAGACTCTTTTTATTTCTTAGGCTGTGCAGGTTACATTTTATATGAATTGGTTTTTTTAGAAATCGATTGAGAATTGTATAATTCGTTCATAGTACTGATTCAGGACTTGGTAAAGGTATGTCATAGTAGGGGAAGAAATCGAATGATCGAAATTGCGGAAACACTTGAGATTAATAGAGTTGTAGCAGGAATGCTAAGAAAGGGGTTGGTTGTAGTAGAGTATGAACATCTTCTTCAGACATTAGATTTTGATTCAGTGTTTGTTTATTATATTGCTTTGTCAGCTTGTTCTTCAAACAAGAGATGGAGCTCTCACTCGTTGGGCTTCAGAATGCTGGGAAGACTTCTCTTGTCAATGCTATTGCTGTGAGTAAAAATCAACAAAGGCTTTTTAGTCCATAAATAGTATTATCGAACAAATCTAATCTTATGTGTTTTAACTTCTTGTTTCCTTTGGATTTTTCAAGACTGGAGGTTACAGTGAAGACATGATACCAACTGTAGGATTTAACATGAGGAAAGTTACAAAAGGAAATGTTACCATAAAGATTTGGGATCTTGGAGGGCAAAGAAGGTTTCGTACCATGTGGGAGCGTTATTGTCGTGGAGTTTCCGCTATTGTGTATATCTTCTTTTCGATATCTTTTTAAAGATTCCCATGTTGCTGTTTGGTTAAAAATCTTGATGATTGTTATGGTAATATTTGCAGGTATGTGATTGATGCTGCAGATAGAGATAGTGTACCGATATCAAGAAGCGAACTGAGTGATCTGTTAACGAAACCGTCTTTAAATGGCATTCCTCTTCTGATTCTTGGCAACAAAATCGACAAGTCTGAAGCTCTTTCTAAGCAAGCTTTGGTTGATCAACTGTAACTTTCTTTCCCTTCAAGTCCATTGAACAAGATCTGAATTCCAAGTATATGACTTGGATTTGTTTTGATGCAGAGGGCTTGAATCTGTAGCAGACAGAGAGGTTTGCTGTTACATGATCTCGTGTAAGGACTCGATAAACATAGATGCGGTCATCGATTGGCTCATTAAGCACTCGAGAACCGCTAAATAAAACAGCTCATCATCGGTCCAGAGGAAAACAAAGCTTGTTTTGGTTTCTTGATGTTGTTTTATTTGTTGAGAATTTCAATCAGATGTAAATCATCGGCTTTTGGTTTTTCTTTTGTGTTAAAAGTTAAAATCTTGTTTTACAATTCTTCAATGTTCAAATACTTCTGGTTTATGAAGTATATACTGTCCAATTTTATTTAGATCATGTACATCAGAACCCGGCTTAGTCGGTTAAAAATTCTAGCTTCCTGGTGAGATGTAAATAGTAAATCCATCAGCATCTTGTTTCAGTTTGGTTTAAGCCGGTTAAAGCAATATCTAAACAAACTCTGATAGCAATATCAAAATCAGAAACCAGTTAAAGCCGGTTAGAATCAGAGCTTTATGCGTTCTTTGCTCATCTTATCATATAATCTTCTTGTCTAACCAATTCTTAATTATTTCTAAAACATTACATGCTTTATTGAATTTATAAAGTAACAACAAAGTCCAATTTTATTCCAATCTTACGAAAAACCAAAAACCCGGTTAAAACCGGTATAAGACATCAAAGCTTACTAGTAACATTAACATTCCTAATCTTTGACGATTTGGGTGACGTGTCCTTGGGAACAACCACAGTAAGAACACCGTTCTCCACGTAAGCTTTAACTTGGTCGACTTTCACATTCTCCGGTAACTCAACCCGCCGCAAAAACTCACCTTTACCGGCAAAAGCTTCTCTCTCCGCCACGTGCCACACCAAATCCTCTTCTTTCTTCTTGTCTTCCTTCTTTAACCCTTCTCCTCTTATACTCAAAACGTTCCCTTCTTCGATCTGCACTTTTATGTCATCTTTGTTGTAACCAGGAACGTTGATCTTGAAGATATGAGAGTTTGAAGATTCCATCCAATCAATCAGAGCCGTTGATCCTCCTGACCATTCTTGGAATCTTCGAAATGGATAAAAGAATATTCCTCCGTCAGCCATATCCTTCAACCTCTTAGCTAAGCTTGTTGCTAGTCATGTCACATGTGTTGTGTGTAAATATATATATTTGAGTTGAGTGTTAAGTATTTTATCAACAAGTCTAGACTGTTCTTCGTTATCTTGTTCCGTCATGACTCCAGAACATTGGAGAAGATGAAGAGGTACTTGTAAGCTACGGTGCGGTGTATATTGCTATAGTGGATATCGGTTGATTACAACCGTTGGATGAGATTCCAGGATTTTGCAAGTGTTTGTGCCTTTTTTTGACACTACTGTAGTTATTTGTCAATTTTGCTGTATTTCAGCTTTGTTTCCAATATAGTTCTCTTTTAATTTATAGATGTTCTTAAGTGTATAAACCAGTGTGGTTCAATTTAGGAACTTTATGCTTCTTTCACGATTGTTACATTAGATCCAATCGCTCTGTTGAAGTATCCAAAATCTTTGGACCTTCTTATTCACACTAGTATAATAGATGAGTTCTATATGCCTTAGACTTGTTTCTAGTTTATACAATATGATTGTTCAATTAACCATTTTTTTATTACGGGTTTTTAACATATAACTGAGTTTTTGACAAGGCTAGGAGGCTAGGAGTTATATATGTCACACAGAAGACTAGATAGAGAAGCAGAGATGCACAAAACCTTAATTAGCTCTTTGGGCAGAGTTTTGTAATTGATAATTACAACTTTTTCAAGTTGCGATAATTGTAAGTATACACAACAGAAGAAGGCTCTTTGACCTTTACACAACAAATTTTACGATACAACAAGTACCAAAAACAATTTCTGATATTTTACAAGAAAATCATATATGATATATCAAAACGTCGATACAGAAAAAATTCGAGACAGAACGGAATATGTAAGAAGGATTACCCTTAAGAAATCAAACAGAATTCCAAAATCTTCTTAACCGTAACCCTAAATCTTGAGTCTCCTCCTTGTACGGAACTCCGCGACACAAGGGACACGAGTTTTGACGAACAAGCCACTTGAAAACACAATCTTTATGAAACATATGCTCACATTCAGGCATCCGGATGATGATTCCCGAAAAATTCTCAAAACAAATCGAACACGTAGAATCCACACTCTGTTCTTCCGACAACCTCTGCAATACTTCAGCGGAAGCACCTCTCGGAACAGAACCAACAGGCGAGAAAATCACACGACTCTCCAAAATGAATTTCAGACCGACGGTAACGAAAACAGGTTCTCTAAGAGAAACATCATTAGCAAACGAGTGATTGATTTGACGAGCTATTTGTTTACCTATATATCCACAACAAGGAACATCTTCCTCCTCAGTCATGGAAGGAATAGAAACTTGTTCATCACGTAAGAGGTCAGAGAGATGACTTGACGTGAAGCTACGTGGGAACAAGTGGATATGAGATTTTGGTACAAGTGGTTTTTCAGAAGAATTTAAAAATGTTACAATTCCACATTCGTCTTCCATTGATTCTTCGATCAGTATTCCTTGATAGATTTTGACTATGTTCTTAGGGCAACCCCAATGGGAGAATATATTTTAGGGGCTCTTAAATTGTTTATTCATATATTTTGTAGTTTGAGATGATTAAGAACTTTGGTTTTGTTAATTAAAAGTTTCCCCCCTATGGTGGGTCTTATTTTGAGTCTCTTAATTTATTTATTTTTTTAAAATAAAAAATTTAAATAAGAATATGAAATTATTGCATTTGAGATATATGTTTATAAAATTATTGTATTTCATAAAATTTTAAACATAGGAAACATTAAGAGATGTAAAATTCATAAAAAAAAGGAAATGATTAATTGTATTCTCCAAATTTTGCTGTGAAGAATCAAAAGGGCTCTACAATGAAGGTGAAAGTTAGTTAGTCGCATTGTTTTGTTTGCAATCTTGAAACATTCTTTCCATAATAACTTGTAGGTGTGGCTGGTAATGGAACAGAGACTTCGGCTATTGAACTTGCCGATATGTCTGATGATAATAGGCCTCTCGCTTCATCGATCCACAGACTTAGACTCTTCATTCATCGCTAGATTCGAAACCCACACAGTGACTTTAATTGACAGAATCAGAATATTGTTTTCCATTGCGCAGAAAGAAGAATTCAAACCCTAATTTTTTTGGATTGGATTGAAGAGAAAATAATAATCGATTCCTTTAGAACGAGTGACCTTATATTAGAGAGATTAGGGCATCCCCATTGGGGGTTTTAATTTTGAGCCTTTTATGTACTATTTGAATTTTTAATGAATATATTATGTACTGTTTTAACAATAAGAACCTTTTGATCTCTTAATTAAAATTATCCCCTCCAATGGTGGGATATAATTTTGAGTCTCTTTATTTTTTTAAAATATAGATTTTTGAAATTAAAATTTTTCCATCATGAAAAATGTGTAAAACAAAGAAATGCAGTCTGCCTTGAAACAAAAATGAAAACATGCCAAAGTTGTCCAAAACTTAACATGAAAAGAGTGAGAAGAAAAACAGAGCCAAACGCAATCCCAACCGCCATTGTCAACTCCTTTGCTTCTCCCTGACCGTTTGATCAATGGTCTCTCAGAACTACGAACCATTGTACCTCCAGAACAGGGGAGCCTATGTTCCAAACCTCGTTTTGCTCACGGGAAGCACCTATCCAAGTGTGTTTATAAACCAAAGCCAATCTACCTCATAAGTATTATATATTGCTATTAAATGATATTGCTATTAATGATGATGCTTCAGTTACATACCAACATCAAGCACATAGAGGTCATGGAAAGATTCTGAGCATCCGTAAACCCTCCAAAAAGAAATAAGTTGTCTCCTGCTGTGACTGTCCCTAGGAGGAGGAGGTGTGCCATTGATAATTGGTTGAGTCCATATCTGCTTTGCTGCAACATCATCATCACAGTAAGAGCAAGTAAATCATAACGGACCAACTCAAAACCAGACCAATACTTTCCTTCCTCAAAAGGGCAAATCAAAATCATTCAAGTACGATGAGATGAGTATAATGAATCAAAAGACAAAGCTTTAAACAGAGAAATGGGGGCATTTGTGATACCACAATCTAACAGATAAAGAACATATCAGAGTGTAATTTATTATCCAAAAGCAAACATGCAGGATGATGGGTGAACAAAAGAAGAGAAAAAAAAATAATAATAACCGGCTAAGATGGGCGGAAGAAAGTCCTGGAACAGAAGACCTTACAAATCATACATACAATACAATTCTTTATTGAATAAAGGGGTATATAATACTTACATATTCCATGATCTCAAACTGATAAACCACATTGCTGTCAAAAGGCGAACGTGGTCCTGAGCGAGTGCAATCAAAGTACTTCATCAATCCAAGATCCAGGTCGCCAACAATAGTAACAGTTTCACCTGTACCGGAGAGAAGACCAAATCATTACACATAGAGATAAACATCTAGATAAGCATTTAGAAGCATAGCAAGTTTTAAGCAGAGAAAGATTAAAGCATAGTCATACATATCTCTCTAAAGCACAGCCAAAAACTTCAAGCAGCTCAGCTCTACTACTTTGAAACATATTTTTAGACTCCATTGGCTAACTCTAGCAGCAGCGATCCAGTAAAGGAAGCAATTAAGAGGCATATAAACACTAAACACAGATAATGGTGGGAAAGTATACGTAAATCANAGTATAATGAATCAAAAGACAAAGCTTTAAACAGAGAAATGGGGGCATTTGTGATACCACAATCTAACAGATAAAGAACATATCAGAGTGTAATTTATTATCCAAAAGCAAACATGCAGGATGATGGGTGAACAAAAGAAGAGAAAAAAAAATAATAATAACCGGCTAAGATGGGCGGAAGAAAGTCCTGGAACAGAAGACCTTACAAATCATACATACAATACAATTCTTTATTGAATAAAGGGGTATATAATACTTACATATTCCATGATCTCAAACTGATAAATCACATTGCTGTCAAAAGGCGAACGTGGTCCTGAGCGAGTGCAATCAAAGTACTTCATCAATCCAAGATCCAGGTCGCCAACAATAGTAACAGTTTCACCTGTACCGGAGAGAAGACCAAATCATTACACATAGAGATAAACATCTAGATAAGCATTTAGAAGCATAGCAAGTTTTAAGCAGAGAAAGATTAAAGCATAGTCATATATATCTCTCTAAAGCACAGCCAAAAACTTCAAGCAGCTCAGCTCTACTACTTTGAAACATATTTTTAGACTCCATTGGCTAACTCTAGCAGCAGCGATCCAGTAAAGGAAGCAATTAAGAGGCATATAAACACTAAACACAGATAATGGTGGGAAAGTATACGTAAATCAAGAAACCTGTAGCTTTGTGGCGAGGCCTTTGCACGATATTGCGGAAAACAACACGAGGCTCAGTTTCTCCTGCCCAACGTCAAAAACGTGGACCTGATTGATTTGGCAATTATCTCTGCCATAGCCACCGAAAACGTAGAGAAAGCTACCTCCTTTAATGGGTGTTACAAGTGTGCTCCCACCTCTTACCAGGGGCGGAATAAGACTGACCGAGACCCACTTGTTGTTGTTCTTGTCGGACCCTTTCCCACCTCATATTCTCCGGTGAGAAAGTGAGGGGAAAAACAATGAAAATACATAGGAGGAGGAGGAAGAAGAAGAATAATCCGAATTCCAAATCTCCTCCGATTCGATTCGATTCTCCTTTGATTCCAATTTCCTCCGATTGAGAGATTCGCGAGTTTGAGAGAGAGAGTCTTTCGGGAGAGGACGTTTCCTTTTTTCCAATCATATATATTTTCCTTTTCTTTTTTTTTTGTTCGGTTTTCGGATATTTAAGATTTTGAAAAATTCACCGAAATTAATTACGGTTCGGTTCGGTTCGGTTCGGTATCGGGGTGATTGAAAATTCTACCGAAATAACCCGAAATCCGTTGGTACATCCAACGCCATTGCCGTCACCGTCCCCCAACCGTCGTCTTTCACCGCCTCAGAAACTTCTCAGAGTTTCAGATTTGATGGTCGAACAAGAACGACGACTAAAAAAAAGAAGAGAAGAAGACTTCACGGTGAAGAAGAAGATCACGTTTTGAAGAATCGAAAAAGAAACTTTGACGGCTGGTGGAGAAAGTGAGAAGAAGGATTAGGGTTTTTTTTTGATTAATGGGCGCCAGCCCAATTAAATTATTATATTAGATAGATAAAAGTTAAACCAGGCCCATGAACAATATATTTGAACGAAACAAAATTACCTATTTTGACAAGAGGCACAATATATAAATAACAATGAGTTAATAACCTATTTTTACATATGCTATGTTGCATGGAAACTCTTTTTAAAATACGTTTCTCGTTTTGGAAACGTTTCAGAAACGGAAACTTGTGGAAACATGGAAATAACATATGGAAGCACGATTCCTAAAATCTATGTTTGGAAACATGATGGAAACTCCGTTTTCGTTTTGGAAACATGACATAAACTTCTTTTAGCTTAGAAACCTAATAAACAAAGGATAATTCTTGGGTTCACCCTTAGGGGTGAACCTCTCTTATTCTTATCCACTCCTAGAGATGAACCTCTCTTATTCACCCCCTCTTAATTAAGCAAACAAATTATTAATTAAAGAAACAAAATCTGTATTTCATTCAGTTTTAAAATTATCAATTCTTAATATTATATTATAGTTTTTAATTATAACATCTAAATCCAAATTAATTTTTATAAACCCAAAACGACATTTAATTTTGTTTAACTGTGTAATCTAAACCATAACCACTCTTTTATAAACCCAAACTGACATTTATTTTTTTTAATTGTAAAATCTAAACCCTAACAACTTTTTTATAAACCCAAACGACATATAAATTTGTTTGAATGTAAAATCTAAACCCTAACCACTCTTTTGTAAACCCAAACCGACATATAATATCGTTTAATTATAAAATCTAAACCCTAACCACTATTTCGTAAACCCAAACCGACATATAATTTTGTTTAATTGTAAAATCTAAACCCTAATCACTTTTTTTGTAAATCCAAACCGACATATAATTTTGTTTAATTGTAAAATCTACATTCTAACCATTCTTTTATAAACCCAAACCGACATAATTTTCTTATTCAAAAATCTACAGAATTTGTTTTGTCTTTTCATTTTATTTTTAATATATTTTATTAATATGATATGACACGGCGTTTTGTTATATTTTATTAATATAATATATTCTAATTTTTATTGTTTTTTTCTGTGTAAAAATATAGACAGGATTCTGTTTAACCTCTTGGTGTCTTCTAAGGTCATGCTCGATGCTTCAAAACAAACAGGATGCTTGCAGATATTTCATTCTCTTCAAAGAGGTTAACCAAGGTTTGTCAATGTCATTAGTATTTATCTCAGACCACTTACGTAAGCAATGTGTCCAAGAGAATCGATTTGTATTATCTATGTAAAGATAATGTCCTATTGCTAATTTGCTATCACTAATATTAATCGTTTGTTGCAGGTTCTCACAACTTTTTTCCACCATATAACACACTGTAGCCCCGAAAATTCATGTTTTCAGGTTAGGACACAAACCTATTTCTCGCCATGCTTCTATTTAAAGTGGAACCTATGTTGTCGAATGTTTCATACTTAATATTGAATATTTCTTTCGTGTCCAGTTATATATTTTCATTATCCTCTGACAAAATCAAGACGAAGCTAACAAAATTGTGCTGCATACCGTAAAATAATTTTTTTTCAGTCTAGCTTTTTAAAAAAATTTCTCTGCATATCGGTCAGGTTGGAGCATTAATTTTTATGCTTTTCTAATTTACTATTATCATATTGGTGAGAGAAGCTAACCTTGATGAGCTTGATCATACGTAGATAAGATATGCTCTCATGATGGTTTGATAATGGTGCTTGTGTGATTGTTTCATTATCGTTGTGTCATTTCTCTCAGATTCATCTCTACTTATGTGTGTGCAGCTCTGTTGGAGTATAGGAAGTGTTTCAAGAAGAGAGCGAAAAGATTTACGTTATGCTCAATGGAATAATGCAGAGCCTAAGAGAAATTAGGGTTACCTCGATGAATGTAATACATGACTATACAATGTGAAGATTTCTATGTTGTCCTTAAACAAGAACCTGTTTCACTTATATTAAGTTTTCATGTTCTTCGTTACTACTACTAAATAACTTAACCACATGTATCAATAATAGACTCAAGTAATTGAAAAGAGATTAACTATCATTTGTGTTTGTTCAGTTTTTCATGTTTGCTCCAAACAAGTCCAAACTAAATATACTACAATCTTTACAACCAAACACAATCATTTCCTTATTTGATAATATCAATTTCCTAAAATATATCTATCTAATTTAAATCAATATGTTAGATTAAAATATAATTCTCCTGTCATTTTTATTTAATCTTATATTTAATTATTTTAATTACTATTTAAAAGTTAATAAAATTTTAGATTTTTTCCAGGATATAATATGATTTGAATTTTTATAAACGGATATATATTAAAAATTATCTTAGGATATTTGTAACCAAACAAGTATATCTACATATAGATCTTAGAATACATTTTTGGAGTACAATAGAGTGCCAGCTCGGAATACATTTTTGGAGTACAATAGGGTGCAATCACTTTTTGCCAACTTCGGGTCGGGTTTTCACTAAAATTATAACCGATTCAATTATCCGGATCCTCCTTAAGATTGCCGAATATTTTGGGCCGGTTTTTAATCCACAGCATACTTATTTATATCCAATTAATACCAATTAATGCCCATTGTATCTTAGGAAAGATCTAATTTGCATGCCGAAATTTTAGGGCCGAGTTTGACAAAAAGAATTGATAACCCAATTTATGTAATCACATCCTCTTAATCACATCCTTATAATATAATAACTAATTCAAGATGAATACATCTTAAGAAATATCTAATTTGCGTTTAAAAAACGATTACATATTTGGTAAGATCTTATTAGGTTTAAATGTACAATATTAATCCAATAATATCAATTGAGAATCATAATAAGAACATGCCAGATCATTCATTCCTAAATCATAACTAGCAAATCGTAAAATGTATATTCTCAATTTGCGAATCAAGAGTTTCTACAAAACTCTACCTACAACCGTTAACAATATATATATATATATATATATATATGCAATTCACCATCGACTACAAACACCTCTAAACTATTACAATATCATATCAAAAAAATAATAGATCTGTGGTACACCACGTGGTAAAACCTAGTCTATCTTAACATTTTTGTGCCATCCTCTCTTATTTTTGTATCCAAACAAGTCTCAACTAAATTCTCTACAATCCTTACAACCAAACACAATTATTTCCTTATTTGATAATATTAATTTCTTAAAATATATCTATCTAATTTAAATCAATATATTAGATTAAAATATAATTCTCCTTTCATTTTTATTTAATCTTATATTTAATTATTTTAATTACTATTTAATACATAAAATTAATAAAATTTTAGATTTTTTCCAGCATATAATGTGATTTGAATTTTTATAAACGATTATATATTAAAAATTGTCTTAGGATATTTGTAACCAAACAAGTATATCCACATATAGAGCTCGGAATACATTTTTGGAGTACAATAGGGTGCCATCACTTTTTGCCAACTTCGGGTCGGGTGTAACACCCGTGAACCAAAACTGTGCGTTTTGGGGGAGGGTGTCGATCGACACCAAGGGGGTGTCGGTCGACACCAATGTTTTCTGGTTCGACCAGTTCGATTTAATTATCAATTTGGACCGGTTTGGTTTAGGAAAAACCACTAAACCGAGATATTTAAGTGTTTTGTTGACCAGAAGGGTTTTG
>NC_025695.1:23642264-23681443 GCF_000633955.1 Camelina sativa | reverse complement strand
TTAATCTTATATTTAATTATTTTAATTACTATTTAATACATAAAATTAATAAAATTTTAGATTTTTTCCAGCATATAATGTGATTTGAATTTTTATAAACGATTATATATTAAAAATTGTCTTAGGATATTTGTAACCAAACAAGTATATCCACATATAGAGCTCGGAATACATTTTTGGAGTACAATAGGGTGCCATCACTTTTTGCCAACTTCGGGTCGGGTGTAACACCCGTGAACCAAAACTGTGCGTTTTGGGGGAGGGTGTCGATCGACACCAAGGGGGTGTCGGTCGACACCAATGTTTTCTGGTTCGACCAGTTCGATTTAATTATCAATTTGGACCGGTTTGGTTTAGGAAAAACCACTAAACCGAGATATTTAAGTGTTTTGTTGACCAGAAGGGTTTTGAGAAGTTTCTCTTGTCGCCGTTTAACGCTTTTGAGAGAAAAAGGGGGAAAAGAGAGTTCTTGAGATTTTTGGTGAGATTTGTGAATTTCTTAGCTGTTCTTGTGGGATTTGGAGCTTGGAAGGATCTAGAGGCTTGCTAGGAGGGTATGATTCATTACTATTGGTCTGAATCTTCCTGCAAAGAGGTGTGTGCATGACCATGGCTAATCTAAGCCTTGTATTTCCTTGTTCTTGCTTGTGTGTTGCTGTTTTGTGTGTTTTCTTGCTGGGGATTGGTTGTTACAGGTTTCTAAGGATGTTTCCGGCTTGGGTTTTGAGTATTGGACGAGTTGGTGAAGTTTGGGAGCGAGATTCGACTCTCGACTTCGCAGCGGATCGCAGTTGCAGGTGGAGTGTCGATCGACACCACTTGGTGTCGGTCGACACCAGCAAAATGGCATCGATCGACACTGTGGGGTAGTGTCGGTCGACACCAATGCCAGTGTCGGTCGACACTTGGCTGGTGTCGGTTGACACCTCCCTTCCAGCGAGACGATGTTTGTTTTCCCTGTTTGTATGTTTTGGTTGCTGTTTGTTTGGAACATTGGAATCACTGTTGCTTGTGTGTATAGCCCAGTAGATGGGAGGATTGCCTCACTGAGTGTTTATCAAATACTCATGCATCTCAATATGTGTTTGTGGTGCAGGTAAAGGCAAAGTGTGATCGTGGACTCAAGGCGATGAAGAGGAGGATGTTCTAGGGACTCGATTGTATGTTGTCTGGCGTTGCTAGGTTGCTAGAGTTGGGTCTTTAAAAACATTGTTAGGTTGCCGGTTTCATGTTTCATGATGTTTGATTATTGGATTGTTGTTATGGATTATTATTGGTTATTTTATTTTGGATATTTATTGGTATTGTTATTTCCGCTGTTGTTTGTGGTTGTGGATAGGTGGCTAGTTGGTATGGGACCACTAGTTGTAGTTTATATTATATTTCTATTTATTATTTATTAATTTTAAAAAAATGGGTCGGGTCGTTTCATCAGTTTTTTAACTAAAATTATAACCGATTCAATTATCCGGATCCTCCTTAAGATTGCCGAATATTTTGGGCCGGTTTTTAATCCATAGCGTACTTATTTACATCCAATCAATGCCAATTAATGCCCATTGTATCTTAGGAAAGATCTAATTTGCATGCCGAATTTTTAGTGCCAAATTTGACAAAAGAAATTGATAACCCAAATTATGTAATCACATCCTCTTAATCACATCCATATAATATAGCAACTAATTCAAGATGAATACATTTTAGGAAATATCTAATTTGTGTTTAATAAACAATTACATATTTGGTAAGATCTTATTAGCTTTAAATGTACATTATTAATCCAATAATATCAATTGAGAATCATAATAAGAATATGCCATATCATTCATTCCTAAATCATAACTAACAAATCGTAAAATGTATATTCTCAACTTGGGAATCAAGAGTTTCTATAAAACTCTACTTACAACTATTAACAGTATATATATCAACAAAATAATAGAACTGTGATGTACCACGGGGTAAAACCTAGTTAAGTATTATTAAATTAGTGATTCAAAAGTATGTATCCAATTTTTTGATTTAAATCAATTTATTCAGGATATATATCATTTTACAATTCATTTTCTTAATATTATAATAAATATATATACTTATAAATAGGAATTTATCATGCAACGAAGTTATATGGTGTGAAGAGTTTGTGTCAATTTCGAGTTCACAAAAAGAATATCTAGATGTTGGTATGCAAATACATATTTAAATTATCATTGAATTGTGTTAAATGGGTAATTCATCCTTTCATTATTTTGCTAACATTATCAATATGAAAATATTAGATATATTTAGTTAAGTTGATAAAATATTGATCATGTAAACTGCAGATTTAAATTCTACAATTAACAATCAAATACAATTATATAATCTTACACTAAACAAAACAAATATATACAATTTCAAATTTTAAAAAACTTAGTTTAAAAAATAGTTACACGGTGTACCGCGCATCAAAATCTAGTTATAATCATATAGTGTAATTCATTTACATATTTCTCTCTCCGACTCCACGTTTGCAATAGACCAATATACAGTTTTATTTTTTTCCTTTTTTACTTTCTTTCCTACTTTTTTGGTGTCAAAAAGTATATGTTTTCCTGTTTTCTTTTATAAATATACTCTCAGTAGTTGTTTTTTTTTCTCTAAATTATAAATTATTTTTGCTAACTTATTATGATAAATTAAAGTTCCTTCTTTTCTTTCAAACATGTAACTACCATTTTCTTAATTTTATGATTTTAGTGTTATTTATTTTTATGAAATAACTAAAAAAAAAAGTTAGACTTTATTTTTAAAGTATATCAAATAATATATTAAATTATTATCTAAACAATACAAGAAATATAAATTTATTATATTAAATAAAAAATTTAAAAATATTAAATTTACATCGTTTAAATTGCTTTAGGCCTCTAAATACCTAGGACCGGCCATGTTGCTAGTCATGTCACATGTATATATATATATATATATACATATATATTTGAGTGTAAAGTAATTTATCCACTAGTCTAGACTGTTCTTCGTTATCTTGTTCCGTCAACTTTTGTTATGACTCCAGAACATTGGAGAAGATGAAAAGGTAGATGTAAGCAGTATATGAAATTCCAGGATTTTACAAGTGTTTGTGACTTTTTTTTTGTTTAACATAGTTATTTGGCTCTTTCATCTGTTTTGTCAATTTTGCAGTATTTCAGGATATTGGATTAAGATGTTCTTTAAGTGTGTAAACCTTTGTGAATCATTTTAGGAACTTTATGCTTCTTTCATTATTTACATTAGATCCAATCGCTCTCTGTTGATGCAAAATCTTTGGACCTTCCTATTCTATATAGGTTTATTCAGACTAGAAGAATAATAAGAGATGAGTTATATATAGGGAAATTCTCAAAATAATTTTTTTTCCAAACTTAGCCCAACATCTCTAAAATTCCAAAAATAGCACCAATAAATTATTCAAAATTAATAGGAAATTCTCAAAAATAACACTAATTTAAGTTTTTCTTCCAAACTTAGCACACACTTTTATATTTTCTAAATTTAGCACACAATTCTAATTTAATGATTTAATTATGAATTATAATATTTCATAAAATTCTCACCTTTCTCAATTGTTCATCGTTATCTCTAATCAGAGAATGATAAAACAGTTTCGTAAGAAAATGATCCGAACTCCAAAGCGTGACTAAAAAACCATTTCCATGATTCCTGGGTTCTTTCATGGTTTCGATCTACCTTTTTTGGTTATTTGATAATCAAAGAAGGCCAATTTCAATCACACGCTGCTTAGTCTCCCATCTTTTTTTCTCTACTAGCTTTTCATGGTTCGTCTCTCTCTCTCTCCTCTCTAGATTTTCTTATCTCCTTGTTTTTGTGTTCCGTTTGTGGCTCAATTTCAAAACAGTTGTTTTGAATTTATGATTTTGAGGGGTTTTTTTGCAGGAGAGATGAGTGGTATGTGAATTAGCAGATTTGATTATGAAGGTTTCGATTTCATTTGAAATGACCATCTCTTGGCAGTTCAAGTTTACCGCAGTTTTATGGGCTGGAGAATTGACTTTGCTCACTTCTATGGGTTGATGATGATGAAAATTTCAGGAAGGATTCTACAAAATTCAAGAAGGTTTATTTGAATCTCAGGATGACCTTCATAAAAAATTTGGATTTTAGGATGAATTTCATAATGACTTTTATAAAAAGTCTAAATATTGGTAAAAAAACAGAATATGCACAAAAATGAAATCATTACCTTTTACAATGGAGTACTGACATAATGTGACAAAAATATATAAAAAAGGATTTAGAACACATTTAATTAAATTTAGGAAAGATTAACTAGTATTCATGAAAGACTCCTTGCAATTCTGGATGGCTTTCATAACAAAATTAGGAAGACACAATAGTTGTAGAAGATGGATAATAAGAACACTATCATGATTGAGTTTGCTACATGTTCTCTTTAATTTTAAAGACTCCTTAAAAATTCAGAAAGGATTCTACGAAATTCAGGAAAGTTTCTTTGAATTTCAGGAAGACCATCATAAAAGATTTGAAGTCCAGAACCAAGATAGATCATATGAAGTTCAAGAATCACAATTTGTTACATACAACAACAATATTTCTCGTTTACTATTCATTTCTGAATGCAGATTCATAAACTTTCACGCAATACACAAAACAGTCAATTTTGAAACTAAGAAGCCACAAATTCCAATGAAACCCATCAAAAGGGAAATTATTGATGATTGTGTTCTCGAGACCATGTTTGTAATGACGAGTTCTCCTAAGCTCTTCACCGCCAGCAATCGAAAGTCTCAATCTGAAAATCATGCTCTCATTTCTTCTTTCTCCTGCGTTTCCAATGATGATTGCTCAATGAGCGAGCTTCCAATTGTTGTGTTAGCACTGTACGACTTCGAGAATCGTGATGATTCAGCATTCCATATGACATTGATACACGATTGGTGAAGAACTGATACACGATCAAATCTGAGATTGGAAGCTTTGCCGGAAGAAGAAGAAGAAGATCAAAAGATTGGTGATGAAGATTGCAATTTTGGATTTGTGATTTTGGATTTTCGTTTTTGGTACTGTGTGTATCGAGGAAGGGAGATGAGAGGAAGGAAGATGAGATTGTGATTTTAGGTTTTAATTTTATTGATATTTTATTTTAAGAATTGATATCTCTCTTTCCCTTTAAATTTTGTGCTACTTTTGGAACATTTGAGGATGGGTGCTAAGTTTGGAAGAAAAACTTAGATTAGTGCTATTAGAGGGTATTTCTCAAAATTAAATCTTAAATTCAAAATACTAAACTCTATCTCTCAAAACTATACCCTAAATGTGAAATTGAGAATCCAAACCGAAAAAAACAATTGTAAAAATTAATTTTAAATATTTTTATGTGTTAAATTGTGCTATTTTTGGAAATTTTTGGAATGTGTGCTATAATTGTCCATAAAACTTGTTTTAGTGCTATTTTAGGGTATTTCTCTTATATATATGGCTTAGACTTGTTTTTCGAACAATACTTAGGTTCACCCCTAGGGGTGAACCTCTCCATTCACCTCCTTGTAAAATAAGAAAATAAAATATGTATACATTATTATAAAATTAAAAACTTAAACCACTCTTTTATAAACCCAAACCGACATATAATTTCATTCTAATTGTAAAATCTAAACCCTAACCATCTCATTTGTAAACTCAAACCGACATATAATTTCGTTCTAATTGTAAAATCTAAACCCTAACCATCTCATTTATAACCCAAACCGACATATAATTTTGTTCTAATTGTAAAATCTAAACCCTAACCATCTCATTTGTAAATCCAAACCGACATATAATTTCGTTTTAATTATAAAATCTAAACCCTAACCACCTCATTTGTAAACCCAAACCGACATATAATTTCGTTTTAATTATAAAATCTAAACCCTAACCACCTCATTTGTAAACCCAAACCGACATATAATTTCGTTTTAATTATAAAATCTAAACCCTAACCACCTCATTTGTAAACCCAAACCGACATATAATTTCGTTTTAATTATAAAATCTAAACCCTAACCACCTCATTTGTAAACCCAAACCGACATATAATTTCGTTTTAATTATAAAATCTAAACCCTAACCACCTCATTTGTAAACCCAAACCGACATATAATTTCGTTTTAATTATAAAATCTAAACCCTAACCACCTCATTTGTAAACCCAAACCGACATATAATTTCGTTTTAATTATAAAATCTAAACCCTAACCACCTCATTTGTAAACCCAAACCGACATATAATTTCGTTTTAATTATAAAATCTAAACCCTAACCACCTCATTTGTAAACCCAAACCGACATATAATTTCGTTTTAATTATAAAATCTAAACCCTAACCACCTCATTTGTAAACCCAAACCGACATATAATTTCGTTTTAATTATAAAATCTAAACCCTAACCACCTCATTTGTAAACCCAAACCGACATATAATTTCGTTTTAATTATAAAATCTAAACCCTAACCACCTCATTTGTAAACCCAAACCGACATATAATTTCGTTTTAATTATAAAATCTAAACCCTAACCACCTCATTTGTAAACCCAAACCGACATATAATTTCGTTTTAATTATAAAATCTAAACCCTAACCACCTCATTTGTAAACCCAAACCGACATATAATTTCGTTTTAATTATAAAATCTAAACCCTAACCACCTCATTTGTAAACCCAAACCGACATATAATTTCGTTTTAATTATAAAATCTAAACCCTAACCACCTCATTTGTAAACCCAAACCGACATATAATTTCGTTTTAATTATAAAATCTAAACCCTAACCACCTCATTTGTAAACCCAAACCGACATATAATTTCGTTTTAATTATAAAATCTAAACCCTAACCACCTCATTTGTAAACCCAAACCGACATATAATTTCGTTTTAATTATAAAATCTAAACCCTAACCACCTCATTTGTAAACCCAAACCGACATATAATTTCGTTTTAATTATAAAATCTAAACCCTAACCACCTCATTTGTAAACCCAAACCGACATATAATTTCGTTTTAATTATAAAATCTAAACCCTAACCATCTCATTTGTAAACCCAAACCGACATATAATTTCGTTTTAATTATAAAATCTAAACCCTAACCACCTCATTTGTAAATCCAAACCGACATATAATTTCGTTTTAATTATAAAATCTAAACTCTAACCACCTCATTTGTAAACCCAAACCGACATATAATTTCGTTTTAATTATAAAATATAAACCCTAAACAAATTATTTGTAAACCTAAACAGACATATAATTTCGTTTTGATTGTAAAATCTAAACCCTAAACAATTTATTTGTAAACCCAAACAGACACATAATTTTGTTCTAATGTAAAATCTAAATCAAGCCAATATTTAATTTTCCTTAATTAAAAGTATACATAATTTGTTTTCTTAATTGGTTTTGCTTTTTAATTTAATTTTAATTTATTTTTAAAATGAGATAATGTATAGAAGATTTTGATTGGTTGAAAAGGAGGAGGTGAATGGAGAGGTTCACCTCTAGGGATGAACCTAAGTATTTTTCTTATAAGTTATACAATACTAGTATGTCACTCGTGCTATGCACGGATACCGTTTCCTTTTCATAAAATATAAAATTTTACAAAACAAAAATGTAATTTTGACTGAATTTATAAATTAATGACAAAATTTAAGGTCCAAATTTTTATAAGAAAATATTAGGAAGAGTTACAAATATTTTTCTATAACCATATAAAGGTTTTGCATTGTTCACATTTCTAATTTGATTTTTCATTTTAAGTTTGGAAGTTACAAAAGAAAAGTAAGAGAAGATTTAGTGTACGTAATAGATCGTATTATTCACAGGTTTCAAACATTAAATATTTAAAATGTGTTTTAGTTTGAATTGAACAGTAGATAAAAAAAACTTAGCTCATGGATAATGGATTACGTCATTAACATGATGAACACATAACGCATGCATGCTTTCCAGAATGAACATTTTGCTTCGTTATGACTTGTGAGATGATCAGAGAGGGTTGATTTCCTTCACATCACATTTTCTCTAGGACTGTTTCTTAAGTAAAGAAAAGAGCATGTGCCTTGGCTTTGCTTTCTCATCAGAGTACTGCATCTTTTCCGGTGAAAGATACTTTTGGTGTTGTCTTCAAGTGTTATGAACTGCACCCAAAAAAGAGACAGAAAATCTTATCTTCCCAAAACTTTTAGTGAAAAGAGTAAGAGTTGAATAACACTTGCAAAAAAGGATGAAACAGAAAGAAGCAAAAGATATAAAAATTGTGGATACCGTAAACATATGAAGAACTATGGTTTCCGTCAAATTTTGTCCAACATTTTGTCTTGGCAACCTGCAAAAGGAAGTAGATAGAAAGATTCTTATCTTAGAACCAAAAAGCAAAAAGAATTAAAAATTGTTGATATAAACTGTTTCACGGATATTTGAGTTTCAAATCAAGAGAGTAGAGTGTGGTTATTACATTGCCTCTCGATTGTATCTATAGGCTTTGGTAGCATCGAAAGAGAATATTGATCAGTGATGGCAGTGGGAGGAGAAAAGATGAACTCGAGTATCGTATGTGGAATAGAATCGCGACATCTAACCTTGAAGAACTCTTTTGCGTAAGGAAGCGAAAGAGAAAAGACAGAATAAACAATTTGGAAACCAACAATCAAAACCTTCGGAGGGAGAAGAAGATATATGACACACAAATAGTAGAAACGTGGTCTCTAAAAATCAAAAATTGTGTCAATTGTTTACTATGTCGGAAGTTGAATTAAATTGGAGTTAAATAAGAGATGAATCAGTTATTGATTGTGCCATGATTTATCCCTAATCGTGGTGGTATTAGTGTGAGAAATTTTAGGAATATAGTTTTACAGTTTTTCTCTCATACACGAAAGTTTTGCATCAGAGAAGAAAAAATTGTTTTCCTACTAATAGTTAATAATAACATTTAAAATTTTGTTAATTATCAGATTTTTTTTTGTTTTGCACGATCTTAGCCTCTTAGGTTTTATTTAAAATTATTATGTGGTTTAAATTAGAAAATAAAAATCTATGTGGCAATATACGATTGGTCAAGTGACTTGTGCTTCATTTTGTGTTACGGTGTTTTGACATATGTGGTTCTTTTTCCTATCGCTACATTAACAACCCGCGACTCAAATGATAGGGTACTTAACACACAAGTATGCGGAGTACAACATCAGCTTCTTGTAAAAATAGTCGCAGCAACCAGTATTGGTAGCCGTATTTTCTGGTGACACCAACGACGCCGGCAATGTCTATTAAAAGAGCTGCAGCGATAAGAAAAAAGAACAGGATCATAACTGAGTTTTTGACAAGACTATTGAGTTATTTCACACAGAAGACTAGGAGACGCTGAGATGAAACAAAACCTAATTAGTTCTTTGGAAAGAGTTTTGTAATTGGTGATTACAACTTCTCTCAAGTTGCGATAATTGTAAGTATACACAACAACTTTTATGGTGAACAAGTACCGAAACAATTTCGATATTTCACCAGAAAATCATATGATATATCAAAACGTCGATACAAGAAAATTGAGACAGAACGGATTTCAAAATCTTCTTAACCCTAACCCTAACTTTAGTCCTAAGCCGAAGTTTGAGTCTCCGCCTTGTACGGAACTATGCGACACAAGGGACACGAGTTTTGATGACCAAGCCACTCGAAAAGACAATCTTGATGAAACATATGCAGACATCGAGGCATCCGGATGATGTTTCCCGATAAATTCTCAATACAAATCGAACACGTTGATTCTACTATCTGTTCTTCAACCAACCTCTGTAATACGTCAGCTGGAGCACCTCTCGGAACAGAAACAGCTGGCGGCAAAATCATACGCCTCTCGTAGATGTATTTCACATTGACGGTAACGAAAACAGGTTCTCGAAGAGAAACATCATTAGCAAACGAATGTTTGACTTGAAGAGCGATTTTTTTACCTATATCTCTGCAAAAAGTAACTTGTTCATCACGTAAGAATTGAGATAGATCATGTAGTTGATCTAAATATCCACAACAAGGAACTTGTTCATCACGTAAGAGTTCAAAGAGATGACTTGATGACGTGCAGCAACGCGGAAACAAGTGGATATGAGAATTTGGTTCATGTAGACTTTTAGAAGAATCTATAAGTGTTACAATTCCACTCTCGTCTTCAATTTACTCTTCGGTCTTTACGCCTTGATAGATTTTGACTATGTTCTTAGACTCTTTATTTATTGCTAGATTCGAAACCCACGTAGTGACATCGATTTTCACAGTACGGTTAGCTGCCATTGCACAGAAGAAGAATTCAAACAAAAACTAAACCCTAGGTTTTTGGATCGGATTGAAGGGATCGGTGATTAAGACTTGTCTTTAAGAAAAGAGAAGTGAACAAAACCATATATAACCTCGTTTAATTGTAAAATTTAAAACAACCTAATATTTAACTTTTTTTTAATTAAAAGTATACATATTTTGTTTTTTTGATTGGTTTTGCTTTCTAAAAAAAAAAATTTGTTTTGATTTATTTTTTAAATGTAATATTACATATAAGATTCTAATTGGTTTAAAAATGATAATAGGTGAATAAAAGGGTTCACCCCAAGTATTTTTCAAAATTTATGCCTTCGGGATTAAATTAAGTAATGTTTAAAAGTTTGGAAAATGGTTTGTTACCAATTATATATATATATATACTAGATTTTAACCCAAGGTACACCGCGTGATAATTTTTATAATAAATAAAAAATACATATTTTATATTTTTGAGTTTGTTTTGATTAAATTTAGATTTCATCATTTTAGTTAGATTGTACCTTTTGTGTTGGTTTTGAGTATGTTTCAAAATTATTTAGATGTATAATTTTATTTGGATAATAATATGTGAAATAAATAAATTGATAAATATACCAAAAGAATACATAGATAAATATTATACATTGTATCATTTTCAAAACCTAGAGAAATGAATGACCGGTGGACAATTATTTTATATAACTAAATGGAAGAATATTCGATTGTGCATGTACATATAGATAATTATGTTTATCGTGATTGATTTTGTAAGATTTAAAAGATTTTGCCAAATATCAGTTTCAGAAAATAACTTAACTGTATTAAAAGTATTAGTGAAAAATATAAAAACAATCTGAATTGTATGAAAGTTTATTACCATAATAAAAGCCAAAAATGAGTATCATAGGAAGATATGACATTAAAACGAAAATATAGGAAATAATTTAGATTTAGAGTTTTCTTAAAATAATTAGATTCTCTAAAATAATTATATTTATAATCATGTTATCATTTTGCTTTAATTTCGAGATTTT
The DNA here is from genome assembly GCF_000633955.1 of Camelina sativa. NCBI lineage: Eukaryota > Viridiplantae > Streptophyta > Magnoliopsida > Brassicales > Brassicaceae > Camelina > Camelina sativa. Next base: position 23,670,050 of record NC_025695.1, on the reverse strand, counting down.
AGCTATCATATTACAGTAAAACCTCTATAAATTAATATTCTATAAATTAATAATCACTATAAATTAATAAATTTTGCTGGTCCCAAGTCGGGCCAGTGTAAAAATTAACAATATTCGATAAGATAATAAGATAATAATTTTTTTGAAATCTCAATGTAAAATATGGTCCCAATAATATCATAAATTAATAATCATGTAAATTTATATATATATATATATATATATAGACTGATATAATAGTGTATGTTTCTCCTAAAACTCATTTCTATAGAACATTTGTAATGTTGTATTTTCAAACTATAATGATATCTCTAAAATATTTTATAACATGTCATACAAATAATTAAATTTTAAAGTTTTAATTTTTAGATATGCATCATTTACAATTTGATAATTAGACAGATTATTAAAATATGAGAATTGATATTATTATTATTCATAAATTTGAATTTATGTATGTCATGTGTACAAGTCAATTTGTTTATAGTATTTGTAATTTATTGTCAATAATGCTTTATAAATATTACAAGTTCAATTCCTAAACCATAAAATTTATAACATCCAAAAGTTTAATCTTATGTTGCTATAATTGTTCCAATTCATAATTTAAAAAAAAATAAACAATTAAAAATATATCTATAAATTAATAATTATTAATTTACACTATAAATTAATAATTATTAATTTATATGACTATAAATTAATAAAACGTCTTGGTCCCAACATTATTAATTTATAGAGGTTTTACTGTAACTATCTTTTGTTATAAATCGTCTAATTTGGAAACTAAGAAATTATAACCATAAAAGATTTTAAGTGTAATTACCGATTTATTTATTTAATTAGAGATGTTTCTTATTGTCAACAAATTAAAATGTATTTTTAATATAGATAAAGAATTCGATTCATTATCAAAAAATATAAAATAAATTGAATATAATTTGCATGAATTAAGAAAAATTAAAAAGTATAAAAAACGAAAACTAAACTTTAAACAACCCAAACTATTTGTAAAACTAAAAGCATTAAACATAAAATAAAAGATAATTTTTGTTTGATAAAGTAAAATAAACAATAATGACTTAGCTGTATAAGAAAACCTTATATTTGAGAACTGAAATGAAAACCATTACAAAAAAAGAGAGAATGACTACATTCTAAAATTCCAAGTATATGATATTACAAAATATTGATAGTGCTCTTCAACCAAAAAAAAAAGTATAGTAACCACTACATTGTTTCTCCATCACTATCTTTTTTCTTATAAATATATCCAAGATTTGGAGACAGATTCACCGGTCAACATATGTTGATGCTGATGTAAAAATCATGAACGAAAGAGTGTTTAAGGGTTTTTTTAAGGGTTATGTTGTTCTGATTGCTGAAATAGTAGTTTAGGTGTATAGTATTTAATTATTTATAGAGTGAACATTGGGTTGAGTAAACAAACCTTTCCAAACAATAAAAAATCTGATTTAGTAACTAACTGGGGAGTAAATCACTGTAATCTGTTTTTTTAAAGAATATTGTAGGGATATGATATCTTTTGGTATTTAAATTTGTTTCTTTAATTTGATTCTTAACATATATTATAGGGGAAAAATAATCCTAAATCAATCGAATATCTCAGCTGATTTTTTAGCAATTAATCAATTATTTATTTGGCAGATTTTTTTGGAAATTTAGTTAAGGGGAAAGTTTGTTTCCAAAAATCGAAATCTTAATATTATTTAAATTAATTACGAAGTTATATCATACTATATAATTGATAAGTACAAATATATTACTTAACTAAATTACTAATTTATTTAATTACTAATTTTTTTTTAAAATATAAACCAATCAGAATTTCAACTAAGATTTTATATGCAAGTAGACAATAAAATTATTTTAATAACTAGATTTCGAAGATTTTATTATAATTTTAAATTATGATTTTACTATCATCTTTCTTTTATTTTATTTTATTTCAAAATAAATTTTAAAAGAAATATAACAATAATTTTTCTTATTATATTATAATTTTTTTTTAAATGCTGATCCATGCTTTAAGCATGGGATATCTCCTAGTCTAATAATTAAGCCAATGACATGTTTGTAAATAGGTTTGAACTTCAAGATTTATTTTATAAATGTCTCCAAAAATGTATATATAGACTATGTTTTACCCTGTGGTACACCACTGGTCTATTATTTTGTTGATATGATACTGTAATTGTTTAGATCGATGGTGAATTACATCTATATATAGTGTTAACGGTTGTAAGTAGAGTTTTGTAGAAACTCTTGATTCGCAAGTTGAAAATATACATTTTACGATTTGGTTAGTTATGATTTAGGAATGAATGATATGTCATATTCTTATTATGATTCCCAATTGATATTATTGGATTAATAGTGTATATTTAAAGCTAATAAGATCTTACCAAATATGTAATCGTTTATTAAACACAAATTAGATATTTCCTAAGATGTATTCATCTTGAATTAATTGCTATATTATAGGGATGAGATTAAGAAGATGTGATTACATAATTTGTGTTATCAATTCTTTTTGTCAAACTCGGCCCTAGATTTTTGGCATGCAAATTAGTTCTTTCCTACGATACAATGCGCATTAATTGGCAATATTTGGCATTAATTGGATGTAAATAAGTATGCTATATAATTGAATTAGCTATAATTTTAGTTAAAAAACCGATCCGAAGTTGGCAAAAGTGATGGCACTCTATTGTACTCCAAAAATGTATTCCGAGCTCTATATGTGGATATACTTGTTTGGTTATAAATATAGTAAGACAATTTTCAAAATATATATCCGTTTATAAAAATTCAAATCACATTATATGCTGAAAAAAACTAAATTTTTATTAACTTTATGTATTAAATAATAATTAAAATAATGAAATATAAGATTAAATAAAAGTGAAAGGAGAATTATATTTTAATCTAACATATTGATTTAAATTAGGTAGATAAATTTTAGGAAATTAATATTATCAAATAAGGAAATAATTATGTTTGGTTGTAAGAGTTGTAGAGAATTTAGCTGGGACTTGTTTGGATACAAAGATAAGAGAGGATGTCACAAAAATGTACTTTACTAGGTTCGGACCCGCACGTACGTGAGGGATTATTTTGCGTAAATTGTTTAAACCTGCATGGGTGATATTTAAAAGAAAAAATTAAGATATAATATAGTTAAATGATATTACATGTATATTATTTTTAACTAATCTAAACATTTTCAACAATTTGTTTAGGTGTGTTAAATCAAATTTGGATTCGATCTCGGACGTTTGTACGGGATTATATTCATCGATATAATTATTTGATATAGCATTGAGATAATAATAGTTTCACCAAGAGATACGGATCGACATGACAACAAATTCAGATCAAATGTGAATCCATAAACTATCAACCGGATTAAAAATACCAAAAATTAAAAATTTCCGGTCATATGACCCAACTTGTCAAGTTGGTCAAACACATACCGATAGACCTGTCTCATAATGAATTTTATATGTTTTTACCTGTAGTAAAAATTTTATTAGACTTGTAAATTATGAAATTTATAAAATCAGTAAAAATGATTAAAACGCATGAACTATCAAACCAAATTGATAAAATTAGCAAATATTGATACAAACCAACAACCTAATGACCTAACAAACTGGTTGGTTCTGGTTCAATAATCATTCTTTGAGACATATTTTAGGAATTGTCATATTTTTCCTAACATAACCTAATTCGTTTCATAACATATTAAACGTACAATATTATTATTTAATTAAGTATATTGTATATTTTTATTTATCATAAATCTATACCCATGTAATTTTTTTTTTTAACATTTATTAAAAAGGCCATTGTTAGATAAGAAGATCCCCACATTCCGATTAGATATTGTGTAGGTTCATCGTATCAACCTAAACGACCCTTTTGACTTTTGAGTCACCGTCACCGTGCCGAGAAGAATCATGTCACAGATGTTTCACTTCGTCGATCGATAGTCTCTACCGCCGAACCATCGACTTCTATCTAGCAATTTGAAGTCGACCCGTCGGCTTCTATCTTTCCACGATTACCAGAACCGTCGGCTTCTATTTTGCCGCTAATCGATCAACCATTTGAGCTTCTTCTTTCGTTATAGTTACTAAATAGAAGCCGACGGGTAAAAAATAGTTACTAAAAATATTCGTTTTCAGATCTTCGCTAGGGACTGTATAGAGTCTGGATTAAGATGTAATTAACTAAGTTTACTTCACCACATACTCATGCCATAAATTTAGGAGGATAGTTAAAAAATTTGTGTTAGTCCAAGTTTATGAGATACATGCTTTGACATAACAATAATGTGCCCATAAACTTTCTTTCTTTAGACTGGACGTCTTCGAATTATCTTAGAATATTTAATTTCCATTTTCAATTTGGATAGAAAAATTGATATACCCAATTTGAACCTATGTTGCATGGAAACTCTTTTTGAGGTGCGTTTCCCGTTTCCGAAACGTTTCGGAAACGAAAACTCGTGGAAACTCGGAAACAAGCTACAGAAACACGTTTCCTAAAAAACCTAGTTTGGAAACACGATGGAAACTCTATTTCTGTTTTGGAAACACGTTGGAAACTCCGTTTCCGTTTTGGAAACGCGAAGGAAACTCTTTTTTATAATTTTGAAATTTAATAAATAAATAATATAATTTATAAGAATTCATAAGTCATAACTAGTCGAACCCTAAAAAAGCAAAAGCTATAACCGTAGAAGAGACGACGCCACCGCAAAGGTATGCTTTTCTCTTCCTCAACTAAGGTCAATGAAATAATTAATTTATATGTTGATTGTTGAAGTCGTGGTCTCGTAGATATAAGAAGATAGTTTTGAGTTTTGAGTTTTGAGTTTTGACTTTTTGGAGTCTTTGATCTTCTCCTCCTTTGAATTGGAGATTATTAATTGCTTCTTTTTTTTGTCCAATTATAGTGTAGTTTGACGGGTTCTACCTATGAGTTCTCAGAGAATTTATTTTCTTAATTTTCAGTAATATGAGCACATCTAATACACCACCTGACCCTCTACATGATGGTGGAGAAGAAATCAATATTGATGATCTATCTAACATTGATGATAAGGCGCCTTTGTGGATTTATGTGAATAAAATTGAGAAGATGGTTGGAGGAGGATCATGGAGATTTGAATGCAAATTTTGCAATACAAAATATTCTGGTTCTTATTGCAGAGTCACAACTCATTTGTTGAAAGATGGAGCAAAGGGAATTAAAGAGTGTTTGAAGGTTACTTCTCAACAAAGAGCTAACATGAGAAAGTTAGTTGATGAGTGCAAAAAAAGAATACAACGTGCAGCTCCTAAAACAGTTCCGTTGCCGTCATCAACAAGGAACGCGTCTCACTCTTCTCTTGATTATGATATGAGTTATAGTGTTCCGATTGCAAATGAGCTTGATCCGAAGAGGAGAAAGACAATGGATTCACCTTTGGCAAAGGCATTTAAGAATGAGGAAAGGGAGCAATGTGATGGCGAGGTTGCTAGAATGTATTACACAGGTGGTTTATCTTTTAACCTTGCAAGAAATCCTCACTACCAAAATTCATATAAGCGAGCATCAAACATTCCAGGATATGTTCCCCCTGGGTATGAAGCATTGAGGGCTGGACTTCTCCAAAAAGAAAAGAAGAACCTTGAACTGCACTTACAGCCTTTAAAGAATTCATGGAAACAGAAAGGAGTTAGTATATGTAGCGACGGTTGGTCGGATCCACAACGAAGACCAATATTTAACTTGCTTGCTGCAAATGAGAGTGGTCCAATGATGTTAAGGGCGATTAATACCCACGGTGAAACAAAAACAGGTGAGATGATTGCAGAGTTGATCATAGACTGCATAAAGGAGGTTGGACATGAAAGTGTTGTCCAAGTAGTTACTGATAATGCTGCCAATTGTGTAAAGGCTGGTTCACTTATTTCAGCCAAGTATCCTACCATCTTCTGGACCCCATGTGTGGTGCATACTTTGAACCTTGCTTTGAAGAACATATGTTCACCATTATTAAACACAAGAACAGACGAAGGTGTATATGATTCTTGTTCTTGGATCAAGTCTCTAAGTGAGGATGTGAATTGGATTAAGAACTTCATTATGAACCATGGAATGAGGCTTGTGATGTTTACAGAACATTGTGATCTTAAACTCCTTACAATAGCTTCTACCAGGTTTATTTCTCTTTTGTTAACTATTACTTATGTTTTGTTTATATCAAATATAACACTATTGTATTTTATTAATCTTAACAGATTTGCCTCCACGGTTGTGATGTTCAAAAGGTTCAAGAAAATAAAAACTGGGTTGCAACAAATGGTGATCAGTACTAAGTGGGATGATTATAAAGAAGATAATGTAACTAAAGCATATGCGGTGAAACAAAAGATATTAGATGAGATGTTTTGGGATGAGCTTGAATATGCTTTATCTTTCACTTTGCCCATATATAGTGTGATTAGAGCTGCTGATACTGATAAGCCTTCTCTTCATTTAGTATATGAGTGGTGGGACAATATGATTCAGAATGTGAAGAAGGCTATCTTTAGAAAAGAAAGAAAAAAACTTGACGAAGAATCTGTATTCTGGAATGCTGTGAATTCTGTTTTGATCTCTCGTTGGAATAAGAGCAATACTCCTCTCCATTGCATGGCACATTCTCTGAATCCGAAGTAAGTTTATAACTTTATCATACTTTTACTAGATTTTGTTTTCTTACATTTACATAAACAATAACCTTTTGGTATATTTTTGCTTACAGATATTATAGTTCAGAGTGGCTTGGAGAAGAAACCAATAGAAAATCTCCACATCAAGATTTAGAGGTTACTAGAGAAAGAAAAAATTGCATCATGAGGTATTTTACAGATCCAGATGAAAGAAGAGAAGTTAATGTTGAATATTCCAATTTTTCATTATGCTTGGAAGACTTTGGTACCGTTGATGCAATGCATGATAGGTTCATCCTAGAACCTCTAAAATGGTGGGCAGTTCATGGAGCTTTAGCACCAAAGCTTCAAGCCTTAGCTTTTAAGTTACTTGGACAGCCTTCATCATCCTCATGTTGCGAAAGGAATTGGAGTACTTACAAGTTTATACATTCTGCAACAAGAAACAAGCTTGCTCCACAAAGAGCAGAAGATTTGGTATTTGTCCACACCAATCTTCGTCTTTTATCAAGGAAAAGTTCTGCTTATAAAAATGGTCCTAATCAAATGTGGGATCTTGGAGGTGATCAATTTGATTCACTAGATGAGTCTAATTTAGGGAGACTTGAGTCTGAAGATCTTTCTCTCGACGAACCTGATTTAGAGGCAGTTTTGTTTGGTGAAACCAATGAAAATGAGAATGGCGATGATGGTCAAAAAAATTGATTTTGAACGTTTTAGTTTTTTTTTACAGTTTTTAATTAAACTATTTAATATTTATGTTTTGAATTTGTGTTGTTTCAGAATTTTTTTTATTATGATTTTTATGTTTAGAGATTTATTATATCTATATTATATATATATAGATATATATTATATATCTATATATATATATACGTTTCCTATACGTTTCCATTACCTATTTTTCAAAAAATCCCGTTTTCCGTTTCCGAAACGTTTTGTTTCCGCGTTTCCGTTTCCGTTTCCATGCAACATAGATTTGAACTGAATCCATGACATGCAAGAATTCGATGCTTTAGTATAAAGTATTTCTTTCATTTATTGATTTTTTTTCCAGACACTAAGTCAAAGTAAAAATGTGTTATATGCCTTCATACTTCATTATGATTTTAGATTCATTTTATAAGATTAATTTTGTAGGATTCATTTTATAAGATTCATTTTGTAGGATTCATTATGAATTAAGATCAACTATACCATCGATTTCAAATCTGGAAAAAAATTTCTACGATTGAAAAGATTACCTGAATAATTTGTTTTCCCTTCTGATTGCAGTAGCTCATCAAGTCTATCAAGTATGGAAGTTGATGCTGTCGTACCAAAAGGTGAGATATTAAAAAACTTTAGTGTTTTGAATGGCGTATGGTTACTTAGCAAAAACCAAGATAAAAGTTAGTTATATATGTTTACCTTTTTTTATTGGCAAACCGTTGTATAGAATACGTGGGTAAACCACATAAATCTGTTTGAACCATAAAGAAAACATATTAGAACAAACCAAAAATCTTGTATAGTATGATTCTTACACGAAGCAAAGTAAAAACAAATATTTTGACAGGTTCAATACAATTATAAATTATTGAAATACTAATTAGATTCTTCTTAACATGATTTATTTAAAACAAAATTAGATCTAGTATCGTAGATGAAGATATAAATAAATCGTTACCAATTGTTGATTGTTTGAAAATCCTAAGAGTTGAGAATTCTGATTTACAAACTTATCAATTGTATTTTTCAGCTACAAAATTGTTAGGAACACAAATTAGAAAACTTGAATATTGATGTAAAACATAAGAAAAAGAAATATTAGTAGCTTATCTCTACTATATTCTTACAGACGTACAAATTCATATATCCAGTATGCTTAGTGAATTGCTTCCATGATTGAGGGATCCTGGTTTGGATGCTTGGATTCGCTAACTCGTTTTAAGGGCTTAATGTCATTAAGGTATATGAATCCATCAATCTTTTTGTTTGTTTTGTGATCGATGTTTTTGAGTGAAAGACATTAGAGCTTTAGGCTACTAAAAAGGTAGAACCCCAATGCTATATTTATATACAAAAGTTTGTAAACAATTGTTGACAATAATTAGTTTCTGTTTTAAAGATATTTTCCCATAAATTCAAATATCTTAATTTCGTATTCTATTTAATTTGTAGAAAAATCGAATCATCATTCTGTATTTTTCTCGATTTGATAAGATTATATTCCATATTTGTAGTTACGTTTAAATGTTATTTGGTAAAATATCAATAATATGAGATTTCAATCCTACGTAAACTAATGCCTATATTACAGTTTGTGATTAATGCATTTATTGTAGTTACTAATTATTAGGGATACTGATTTGGTTGTGATATTGATTTGAGATGTAAATATATAGGATGTTTAGGGATATAATTGTTCTAGTTTTTGAAAGTTTTGTTTAAAAAATTATTGTGAAGGCTGATTCGTTGATTCGAGTGATGATTGAGTCTGATTAAATAGCAGATATTGATTAATTGTTTGGTATTATATGGAATGAGATTGATATTGATGATAGTTAAAACAATTCGCTTTTTTTTATAGGAATTTCAATTCAATCATATATTCCTTAACTAACATATCTTTCTGTTTCTGGTTGGTTTAATCCTTTTGTTTTATTTTTTTTGCAGGCAACCGGTGTGATTGGATAAAGGAGTATATATTCCATAGTCAATCTAGCAAAACAGGATCCGAATATGTTTAAACTGGGTCGGTTAGGATCCGAGTTTCATGGCCATTTAATCTTACAAATTTGCCCTTGTCGTTCTCTTTTTGTGTTCTCTAAAGAGTTTTATTTAAGGGGCATTTCATGGCATACTGATTTTATTGTTTTTTTTATCCTAGTGTTCTTCCCAATTAATAGTATAGATATGTGGATCTACTTGTTTGGTTATAAATATAGTAAGACAATTTTCAAAATATATATCTGTTTATAAAAATGCAAATCACATCGTATGCTGAAAAAAACTAAAATTTTATTAATTTTATTTATTAAATAGTAATTAAAATAATGAAATATAAAATTAAATAAAAGTGAAAAAAGAATTATATTTTAATCTAACATATTGATGTTAAGATAGATGTATATATATATATATATATATATATATATTCCTTTTATTGCAAAATTGGAGATTTTTCTTTTCTATCAAACTTCCAAATATACGTGTGGTACTTGCTCGGTTTGTTCTGGTTTAAGTAGACCAGGCAGATTTTAGTGGACAAGAAGATAACAACCAATGTTGGATAAAGATTAATATTTACGGGAGTTATTTGGACCTCTCTTTGTTTGTCCTTTACTCCTTTTGCCAATACCTAAAATATTTGTATTTTTCTCAAAAGGATTTTAATCATTTTTATCGGTTTTATACCATATTTGATAGATAACGAATTTAATAAAAATTTAACCGATCATTAAACCAGTTCAGTTTGACCATGGTCTAATCGTTAGGTCATTACGAAATTTAAAATATCTGTGCAATCAAATATAACATCCGTGTTCTGAGAAGAAAATTGCGAAGTAAACTACGGGCTTGGATGGAACAACAGATAGTAGAGCATAAGCATTAAGCATTAAGGTGCATAAGCTCTCTAATTAATATAACATATTTAAGTTATTTATATTAAATTAATATAAATATATTAAATGTGTTTAATTAGAAAATCAATAATCACCCATTACTATATAATATTTTTAATATATTTTCTACATTTAATAAATATTATAAATTTTACATATATATATAGATTTGTAATTTAATAATTTTTAAAAATCTATATATATAATATAACACATTAATTACAGAATAATTAATATATATTATAATTTTTATAAACATTATATCTCTATTTACATTTTTAATTTCAATATTTTTTAGTTGGCTCTTTTGAGCTAATTTATTTAAGCTGTTGACAAAAAAATTGCAATATTTTTAAAAATTAATATAATATAACACATTAAACTAAAATAAAATAATAATATAACAAAATTGCAAGAATGACATATAGTCAGAACATATTAGTTTTATGTTATGACATATTTGTTTTTGGTTGTGGAAGATTTAGTTTAGGTTAACAAAAATCTATTGTTTGATAGCAGATTTGTTAATGAAAAAAATTGATCAGTGTACTATATAGTGACAACAAGTTTATGTTATGACCAATTTTTATTTTGAATCCTATAATGAAATATTTTTTTTTTCTTTTTTTTTAATCACTTCAATCAATTTAATAAAAGAACCAAAAGTGTATACACGAACTATAACAATTGACACAAATCAAAATCATATGATTTAAACCAAGGAAATAATCAAAACCTCATTGCCCTCTACAACGTTCCTCCTCAATCCATTCATGCAACCATGCTGGTCCGCCTTTAGCCAGATAACATGTGAACCACCCGTCCTTTGTAACGCTTTGAGCAATATCCCTAGCCAAAGAATTGGCTTTCGGTGAAAAGAGTTTAAAAGAAACCTCTCCCATCACCTGTACTACTCCACCAATCTTGTCTAATTGAGAAAGAAACTTAGGCCAAGCTGACAGCGCAGCCAAAGCCACTAATGTAGCTTAACAATCTGACCAAACTTCAACTGTTGAAAAGCGAAGATCCTTAAGACTTATGAGACACCACAAAATACAATTAAGTTCAGCTGATATTCTATTCAACCGTGGTAAGAAAGCGTCCTAGCATGTTGACTTGCATTCCCTCCCTGATTCCTTAGAAACCAAGCTCTACCACAAAAGGGGGTTGCATTCACCCATGAACAGTGGATATTGCATTTCAGACTCCCTGGGGAAGGCTTAATCCAAAACTGTGGAGCAGTACCATGTCTCATACCATCCCTGGATGTGTCTTGTAACAACATTAGTTGTTGATATAACCACACATCAGAGTCCTCCAATGCGGTAGCAAGCACCACATGATGATCATGTCTTCTATCCGAAAAAACAGAACCATGTCTTCTATCTGAAAAAATAGAACCATTCTGCACTTTCCAGATTCCCAAGGGATCCAAGAAATAGAAGACCAAATTTTACTCGGCAGCTCCATCCTCCTCATTAACTCTAGGACATAATCAATGTTTTTTTATCACACTTTCAGAAAAGCCCTGACTCGGTAAAGGCAGAGAGGTTTCAGTCCACACTCTACTTGCCAGAGTGCACCCAAAAAGAACATGAGCAACTGTCTTTTCTGCAGCTTTGCATTCAGGACATAGAGGATTAACCTGAAAACCATGTCTTCGCATGCACTCTGCAACTGCAATGGCGCCAAATAAAGCTCTCTAAAGGAATATTCTGATTTTGGATTCAGTTAAAATGTCCCAAATCCCCTCGACTTTGTTAACAATTAGAACATTCTCTGGGAAATGCTCCAAACCTTATATCTCCTTTGTGAGAAGCCAATTTCCACTCTTCACCGAATACTTTCCATCGACTGTATAAGCCAAAACATGACTATCCTAAAGAGTCTGACCTGGAGGGAAGGATCTGATTCGTGTGACCTCCAAGAGTTACACATCCCAGTCACCAATTTTAGTTAACAGTGAAGAGACCTGCACCTTCAAGTTTATCATTTGCTCTCTGTTGAAAGGACGTCTTGGCTGATATTCACAGACCCATTTGTCTACCCATACACTTGTGTTTCTTCCATCTCCTATAGATTTCAACATTCCTCTCTCCAGCTACTCCCACCCAAACAAGATACTACGCCACACATAAGAAGGTCTATATCCAATCCTTGCTTCCATGAAGTGTTTTTTCCATGAACTTCAGATTTCCTCCTCTACTGGTTTGGTCTTCTCAGTGTCTTAGCTTGTTTTAGTTTTGTCCTGGTAGAGCCAGTCAAGAAAATAGCTTTTAAATCCGTTGAACAAAAACCTTGACAAGACTCTGTAGCATAGGTGGCTGAGAGGGGTTGTACTGGTTGAGATAAGCGAGTCATTGCCTTGCCAGTGCGAACAGCTGAGGCGATGTGTTTCTCTATAGAGGATGTCATAGAGCTTGCTCCCTCAAAATTAAAAGAAAACCAACCATTTCCCCTTATCGACATCAGATGTAAACTTGGTTGGAGCTTCAAGTCGTAAAAGCATTTTCTGACCATTGAAATCAACCTTCAACTCCCACACAGACTTCCTAACTCTCTCCTTGTGAACTTCTTTTAATATTGGATCTGCAACAGAAAGGTACTTACTCATCTCATCCAATACAACTTTTGCAATCATCAGTCTACCAGAAACATGGTCAATTCCCACATCACCATTTGTCAATACACTAAAAAGAGGATCATCCTTATTGATTCTAAGAATTAGCCGACTTGAAATTATTGATGTTGATTTAACTCCTCCCGTAGCAACTGCTTGCCAATTTGAGGGGTTAAAGGGAAATTTTTCCTTATCATGAGTGAGGCGATGACACTGACAGCATCTCCTCCTAATTCTTTCATACTCAATGCCAATATTAACTATCTCCCCCAAAGGAATTTGTAGCTCCCTAACAGTCTTCAACGGTATGCTAACATCAAAGAGCACTCTTACTCTAACATAACCCTTGCTATGTGGCTTCAACAGATCAAAGGTGACATGTGTAACTTGTCCAATATGCTCTGCTATTTACTTGATCGAATCAGTAATAGTGTGGTTCACCAGGATGTTACGAAGCCTTAACCAAATTGGCAAAACCTTCAGATAGTCAGCCGACGGTTTCTCCACCCATTGCTCCAGTGGTACACTCCAATCATTAAAGGTATCCAGCACAATTGATAGATCTGAATCAAAATCAAAGATAAATTGAAACTAATCATTAGGTAACACTATCTCCTGTGCTCTGTTATACACTCTCCAGGTCTTGGGCATCTCGTGGATTAAGCTAGACATCCTTTGATTTTACGGAAACAATGCCCGACCAATGATATTGCTCATTTCGAATACAAGAACTGAACTGCGGTAAATTCTTCAAGACAATCGGTTTATCTTCTTCCAACGACATTTCCTGTAAAGTCATATCAAGCACATACTCCATCGTACCCATTAGCACTCACAAGTAGACGACACAATCATCTCTAATTGAAAAAACTCAGCTGGCAGTGCTCAAGAAATTGACGAACTAGGTTAAAAACTTCAAAAAAGTCTTCCAAAATCTTCAAAGATCTTCCCAAATATTCGTGAAAAACAGATTAAATCTCTCTAATTTGGCGAAATACAAAAATTTTCCCAGTTGAACCACAGTTTTTCAACCCTCTATTGAAAAAGAAAGACCTAAGCAACATTTTATAGTCCCAGCATATTTGTTTTGAAGTTACATAATTATTTTACGACATTTTAATTTAGTTGGGTTTTCATTTTTGTTTATGAATTGGTTCAGCACTTCAGCTTATTACGATAGACAATAGTCACTACAAAAAAAGTGCATATTATATCAATTTAAATTGTATCAAAAAATTAAGTGATACTAATTTGTATTGCTTATTTATAATTGATACCAAAAAATAAAATTTAGCATTGATTGTAATAATTGATATCGTTATTGACTTGTATTACATCAGTTAACTAAAACTGATGCATCATTTTTATAGAGAAAAGCACATGATGTGGAAAACACGACGAGCAGAGAGAAAAGCAAGATCCAAAACGAAGAGAGAAATTGCGAAGACGGAAACTCCGACTGCTCCACCTAGTAACCTGTAGGTAGAAATAAATCTTAATTTATCGAATATTTCTTAACTTAGTATATGCTATATGTTTTTTTTTTCACAAGTCTGATTTTATATTTCTGTAACAGTGGAAACATCCACATTTCACCTATTACAAAGGTTGGATTATCATACGTAGAAAGATAATCTCATTGTTACTTAACCCAAAAGTGGCCAACGCCTTTTTCTTCCAAAGTTAATTATAGATCAGTAAACTAACCTATTGATCGAAACAAAAAGATGAACAAAGATCAGTAGACACTGATCTGCAACCTTTTTCTTCATCTTCCACCTGCATTGTAGACAAGCAGGATCCAAAAACTGCTAACTATACTTAAAAGGTAAAAAAAACCTCTTACTTTTCCTGCTTTGAAGATATTCCAAGATCTCAAAAAGTGATTGACAGTGATTGTAGAGTGAAATGATCTCTTTTTTACAGGTATCTGAATTCTTCCACCTTTGTTCTCTTGAACATTTTGTTTTAGCTTTCTTTCTCTATCTTTAACTATCTCAGATCTTGGATGTTTGAATGACTCACCTACTTCAAATTTTGATACTTCACCAATTCCGACATTTTTAAAGCTTTTGAAGTGCTTTCATGTTCATTGGATGAAGTCACATTAGAGCAATTGGAGGATTGCATATTCAGATTTGATGCAAGTTTTTGAATTGGTATTGCAAAGTGTTGAACATTTTCGGCT
Organism: Camelina sativa; assembly: GCF_000633955.1. Classification (NCBI taxonomy): domain Eukaryota; kingdom Viridiplantae; phylum Streptophyta; class Magnoliopsida; order Brassicales; family Brassicaceae; genus Camelina; species Camelina sativa. The sequence goes on along the minus strand of NC_025695.1, from coordinate 23,654,906 downwards.
TTCAAATCTGGAATGTAAGGAATAGCAACAGCTATTTCCTCTGGATTAAGAGGATTATCCACTCTTGGAGGTTGTGAGATTGGTGCTGGAAATGATTTATTTGATATATGAGACTTAGAATTGATATCATCCCTATTTAACTCATCATTCTCAACAACTCTATTCTGATCAAGTCTTTCAGAAATTGCAAGATCAACCCTATTAACCGGGAAACTCTGAAGAAACGGAAACTGAAACCTATGGTGAGTCATACTGTAACAGTTACTACAGATTCTCCTAAGACACTCATACTGAAAGCTTATCATTGCTGTTTCTCCAGATCTAAACCTGATTCTTCGAAAGAAACGTAGACAATCAGTAATTCCAAACCTTATTCTGACTCTAATATAGGCAATCTGAGTACCTGTTACTTCATGAAAATCAACTGTCACTATCTATCCAAGTCTTTCAGCTATAAGCTCTATTGTCTCATCAGAAACATATGGCAAAGGGATACCACGAATTTGAACCCAGAGATCGATAGTAGTTAGAAAATCTAAGCTTGGAAAGTTCTCCCATCTTTGGAAAGCAACAAACCAATTATTGAAAACCCATGATTCCCTTCTTTGCACTGAGATAAGATCTACTTCTGACTGAAAAAGAAACTGAATAAAAGTACCATCCAGAACTCTTCCATGAATTCTTGAAGTAAGACCCCATGATCTGGGTAAAGAAGATATCACAGTCTGAAGATTATGAAACCTTGATTCAGTGGTCTAGCGATCAGACTCAACCGGTTACAAGCTATCACTGCTGCATATGCAGAGTGAGGGATGAATATTTCTGGATCATCATGCCCAAGACCAAGTTCTGAATTTCATTCCACATCTCGTAGGCCATGAAGAGGTAATTTAGCAAAAAAAGGAAAAAGAACAAGAGAAATTTGAGGTACAAAACAGAAAGAAGAGAAGGAAATAGTAGAAAAGTTAACTAGGATAAGGTAAAAAAGGTTAACTTAAGGAGTATATATGTAGAAGAGATATAAGTAAAGAAATAAAGAGAATACTTAAGAGGAAGGTTTGAGAATATCTAAGATAAAATAAATAGTTGTAGAAACACTAAAATAATATTGTAAGAAGTTAAAAGAAGAAAAGGTTAAACACCAAAAGAAGATATGGTAGAAGTTTTCTCGTTGATAAAATAACAGTCAACAAAGACCAATTCTCGATCAAGGAGAACACTTAGGATAATATAAAAAAATCTACCTCTTCATGCAATCAGCCAGACAAGAGGACAAAAAAAAACAAACCTTTCACTTTAGGTAACTTTTTAAGTGGAGATACTATTCCTCTCTCTGAAGTTACTTTTTGTCAAACCGACACTGGATGGTCTTTGAAAGTCAAGGAGAACCACCTTTAAGCGTCTACGACACCTACCAGTCAAACCCTACTTGAGATACACTCTTGTTGATACCTAGTCTCCTTTCTATTAACATAATCTTTGGCAAATAACTCTGAAAGCAACTTCGGATGACCACTAGAAACATAGGATTGTAATCGTAATCCTTTTATCACACTGTTTGCTATTTCAAAAGCTCCTTTGTTGCAACTTGGAGGTTCCATTACCATAAACCAATTAGGTTTATCTTTTGTAAAACTTAACAGCTCAGCAATGTGACCTACCATAGCTGGCCAATCTTTTGGTTTATGGAGAGCTTGAATGATTTCAAAAGAAGATGCTCCAAAAGTAACTCTCTGTAAATGATGCTTATTCATGCTATCTAAAGCCCATGTCCAACATTCTAATTTAGCTTCAGTAAGAGAATGTACCTGGGTATAAGCTCTTCGACTATGAAGTAAGACCTTGTCATATGAATCTCTACCCACCCATGATGCTCCAGTTAAAGCTTTTTTCCTAGAACAAGCAAATTCAATGTTGCATTTAAGTTCTCCTATCAAAGGAGGGGTCCAAATATTTTGCTGAGAGTTAATTTTCTTCGTGTGAATTTCTTTGTTTTGAGCAATCCACCATGTGTGACCATCTTCAAACGACCTTTCCACAATTTTATTTGTCCAAGCTCCATCTCTTTCAAATAACATCTTGTTTCTATTTTTCCATAGAATCCACAAAATCCAATGGTTGACAAATCTTATATCTTGCGGAGTAGTTTTCACTTGCGACACTTGAATCAAATGATTCATGTTGGCAAAGATTGAATCACTAAAACCGTGCACTGGGTATGGCACATTATATAAGGCCAATACTTGTCTTGCTAAAGGACACTGAAAGAGAACATGATTGACAGATTCAATATCTTCTTCACACAATTGGCAGCCATTCTTCTCATGAATATTTCTGGTCTTGAGCCTGTCTTCAACTGCAATAGCTCCTCTTAAAACTTTCCACATAAAAACTTTAATTTTTGGAACCGTCTTTATTTTCCAAAGGGTTTCAAATAGAGAACTTAACGAAGGTTCTGTTTCAGCTTCCTTGTAGAGGTTATGATGAGATTTTCTACTACTTAACTCATACCCAAACTTCACAGAGTACCGACCACTATTTGTTCTTGCCCACCAAAAAGAATCTTCTTTAGAGACCAATGGTCTTTGTCTGGAAATGACTTTTATCTCTTCTTCAGGAAACAACGCTTTCAGTCTATTCAAATTCCAGTTTCTAGTGAATGGATCTATAAGATAATTTACTCTCATATCGATATTCATTAAGGAATGAAGACCTTAAGCTCGTCTAGACCTCCCATCAAAGATCCATTTATCTATCCATACACTAGTTTTCTTACCATTGCCAATGACACTCTTTAAACCTTCATTTAGGAGTTCTCTACCATAAAGAATGCTTCTCCAAGCATAAGAAGGTCGAGTTCTAAATGTAGCATTGAGAAAATTTGTGTTGGAAAAATACATGCGTTTAAAGATTTGCGAGAATAGACCATCCTTGTCATTAAGGAATCTCCATGCTTGTTTAGCTAAAAGAGCATGGTTGAAACATTGAAGATCTCTGAAACCAATTCCTCCTAGCTTCTTAGGCATAGATAATTTCTACCAGCTTAACCAGTGAATTTTCTTTGTATTCTGAAAATTATTCCACCAGAAGTCCATCATCACACTTGTCAGATTTTTACAAAGACTAACAGGCAGCTTAAAACATGTCATGGTATAAACTGGGAGATCTATTGCTATAGATTTCAGCAAAATCTCTTTTCCACCTTGAGAAAGTATTTTCGCGTACCATCCACTCATTTTGCCTAAAAGTTTATCTTTAATGAATCCAAACAACTGTTGTGTAGAGCCACTAAGACAATCCGGCAAACCCTAAATATTTACCTGCTCCACCCTCCATCACTATACTAGACTTCATCTTAACCCAATTCTTAATCTCTGTCTTCACATTCACTCCAAAAGTAATTGCTGATTTATCTAAGTTTATCATCTGACCTGATATTCTCTCATACTTAGATAAACGCAACATAATCTCATCACATTCCTCTTTATTAGCTTTGCACATTAGAAGAGTATCATCAGCAAAAAGAAGGTGATTCACTGAAGGACATGTATTGTTGAACTGAATGCCTGTAACTTTTCCGATTCTTTGTGCTTGATGTAGAAGATGAATCAGAGCCTCCGTAATAGTACAAAAAGAAGAGATGATAGAGGATCTCCTTGTCTAATACCTCTTTCTGGTTTAATGAATCCATGTGATTGTCCATTAATCAACACTGAGTAAGTTACAGTTGTAACACAGCCCATGATCCAAGTAATCCACTTCTTATCAAAGCTTAAAGCTATGAAAATTTCCTCCAAAAATTCTCATTCTACTTTATCATAGGCCTTGGACATGTCAGTTTTGAAAGCCGTGAACTCTCTAGATATCTTATCATTAGTTCTTAAGTTGTGCATAATTTCTTGAGCAACTAAAATGTTATTAGAGACTAACCTTTCAGCCACATAAGCAGATTTTGTTGGAGAGATAATATCTGGAAGATGTAATTTTAATCTGCTTATTGGTCTTACTTCTGTCATTTTCTGGGGATTTGGAATCTTTGGGATTAAGCAAAGGTGAGTATGGTTCCATCCTTTAGGAAGTATTCCAGTTTTAAAGATGCCAAGAATCTCCTTTATAACCTGAAATTTCACCACTAACCAGTATTTCTGAAAGAAAAGTCCTGTAAAACCATCAGGACCGGGAGTTTTTTCACTATTAATAGATAAGACTACATTGTAAATCTCCTTCTCAGTTACATCCTTGATTAGATCCTGATTCATTGCTACTGTGATTCTAGGCTGAAACCCCTCCAAATATGAACCCAGATTGATTGGAGACAAAGTTCTAAATATCTTTGCAAAAAAAGAAGAAGCAATCCGTCTTTTTTCTTTGTTTAAATATAGCTCTACTCCATTCTCATCAAGTAAGAACTTAAACAAGTTCCCAATTTGTTTAGATTTAACCGATGCATGAAAAAATGGAGTATTTTTATCACCATCCAGTAACCATTTCTCTGAGCTCTTTTGCCTCCAATATATTTCTTCTTCATGAAAAGCAATACCCAACTGCTCTTTTATGACAGTATCTATTGGCCAACAGGGGTACATGCGACTAACCTGATCATCTAACTCTTTTCTCAACCTCTGAATCTTTTTTTTAGTATTACAATCAGCTGACTTTTCCACTTACTTATAGCTTTCCTACACTCTGCAATACTAAAAATGGATGAATGCTTGCCTTCTGAACTTTTAGTGTTCCAGGAACCTTGAATAACCTTCAACAGAGAGGGGTCATTTGCCATTCTATTATCAAATCTGAATTGTACACGAAATAGTTCTTGATCATTGATGAATTTCACTAGAACTTGCCGATGATCTAAACCTAATTTCTCAAGAAACCATTGATGAGAATTAGGGAACATTGAGAACTAAGCCGAATTTCCAAAAAATTTATCAAGCTTGCATTGAATCCACTGATGATTTCTGGTTCCTGCCCAAGTAAAACTGTTTCTAGTATTGCCCACTTCTTGCACAACACACAAGCTTAACATCGTTCTAAAAGCTCTAAAAGATAATAAGTGTGTAAGTGGACCACCTAACTTATCCTTATTAGAAAGGATATCATTAAAATCACCTATCATACACCAAGCCTATTTCCTATCAACACCAGGATCACTCATTCTTTTCCATAACCGAGGTTTAAGATGTGAAACTGGATTTCCATATACACACGAAACAAACCATCTTTTTTACCTGAAGAGATCTGTAAATCCATCAAGTTCTTATCAGCAGAAAGAAATTTAATATCGAGTTGATCTTTCCAAAAAATAGCCAAACCTCCATTGTTACCCTCTGGTTGAACAGTATGAGATCTATCATAACCAAACTCGCTAAAGATATTTAAAACAAAAGCGTCAAAATTCTGCGTTTCCATGAGGAATAATCTATCTGGGAAATGATCCTTTCTCATTTCCTTAAGATGTCGAATTTTCCAAGGATTCCTCAAACCTTGACAATTCCAACTTAATATGCCTTACTCATACATCGGCGGTTCCTCTGGAACCACCGTATTTTTGTCCAACTTAAGGCATTTTATATGATATATTTCTTGAAATCAAAGTTTTTTCTCTTACAAACTTTATCCAATTGCTTCCCATTAGTATTATTACTAACCTTTTCTTCTTCAGAAATACCAGTTTTTGCTTTGTCTTTTTTTATGCAAGGAGATTTTCTTTTTTGAGGGTTCTTATGTTTCAAACTTAACCCAGAAGAACCAGCATCGAAGTCACCAGAATTACTTTAGAAGGAAAAATCTGAAAATCCTGAGAAGACTTCATCATTTCTTTTCTTCAAAGAGACTAACTGATTCTGAATTGAAGATTCTTTTAAAGCATCAGCCATCAGTTTAGGGTGAGCCTGTTGAGAAACATCATGATCTGACTCGTGTACTAACAACAACCCTTTCTGCTTGTCTAAGCTCTTTGATGTGGAAAGAGATATTTCCAACTCTGCTGGATGATTAAAAGGACACAAAGTCTTTTCATGTGTCAACCTTTGACACTGAAAACATCTTTTTTGGATCCTCTCATAATCAAAACTTATTAAAACTAGCTCTATAGATGGAAGCTGAACTTCTTTTGAATTTCTTAGAGGATTTCAGACATCGATTAGAACTCTAACCCGAACATAGTCTTGAGCTTGAGATTTTTCAGAGTCAAAGAGAACCTGTAAAACTTTACCAGCACACTCTGCTATTTCTTGAATTGTCTCCTTTGTGTAGTAATTATCCGGAACATTTCTAAGACGAATCCAGACTGGAAGAAACATCAGATGATTAGCCGTAGGTTTTTCAACCCACCTTTCCATTACAACACACCAATCGTCTTGTGTCCACACTCTTGCTTTTAAGATATCATCTAAATCATCTTCTGATTTGAAAAAAAACTGGAATTTTTCCTGAGACAAAGCCACACCTCAGACTATATTCTGTATCCTACAAATCCTAGGAATCTCTAATATCCAATTAGACATCCTCCGATTACTGGGATTTAAGAATTTACCCATAATACTACAATAATTCTTTTCAATAGAACATAATTTCGCTTGATCAGAAAGAACCAGAGGTTTGTCATCTAATGACATCTCGTAAATTACTTTATCTAGATCCATTTCTAAACCTTTAGAAGAAACCATAGCACCAACACCAGGAAGAAGTTACAGAAGAACCGATTAAGCAAATCTTCTAGTTATGTGAACAAGAATGATTGAGAAAACCAGAACAACCACAACAAAGATAGAAATAGATGTGAAACTCAAAGTCGAAAGAAAAAAGAGAAATCTTTGGACGAAAGCTCTGCTCCATTAGAGGCAATCTATTTTTGAGAGAGAAGTTCTTAAAGCCCTATCAAAGGGACGACGTTAATAATTGCTGAGTGGGTCTAACGAAAGCTCCGAAAGCTTAAAGAGAAGGAAGAGAAATTTTATAAGATAGAGTAGTTTAGTATATTGATAACAGGATTTTCACCCAGGGTATCAATTCCCTACGCAGTTATAGTACAGTAAAAGATCCAAATGGTTGTGATGTTAACAGATAAGATATGATCAGAACAGTAAAATATAAGCTAAGCAATAATATGGGTTTTGACTATTAACCTAAGATAAACAAAAAGGAAATAAAAACAAGAACCACACACCCAAAGTACACGATGAAAGCAATCGAGTACTGGATCGAGTGGGTGGTCGTGTAACAGATAAATCAAGAACACAAAGATGAACAACTCGAGGGTATACACGAGGCTGGTGATCGAGTACCAGTTCGGGTAAGGGGTCGAGTTTGAGATAAAAGTTTAAACAATTAAATACGAAAGCTCCTAGGGATAGGGTAATCGACTTATAAGTGCTCCTGATCAATTTGGGATGTCTCACATGCCTCAAGCAAAATATTCCCTAGACAATGAATCTGTAAACCTTGTAAATCCACTCTCGTGGTAGAAACAATCAACCTTAATCACTTCCTTACCCAATTCTCGTTGGAGAAACATGACTAAGCAGGCATTAAAATCCGATTCATTATTGTCAATAAACTCCTTACACATCTAATCTCTTAGGCTAAATGAGTAAATCTCTAGCATTAGTTGGTTTAAGCATTTCAACTAACATCTCTTGATGGCAAAACACCCTAGATCTAATGTCAACCTCTCCGTCTGAAACTAGCATTAAGCTTACTAATCTAGAAAGGAATTTTCATAAAATCAATCAAGCTAAGGCATCCTTATTGATCAAGAGCACGTAGTCGCCTATCCTATCCCTAGAAACTTTGACTCACTACTCAGATCTCATGGCAAACAATATGAAAACACAAACGAATGAGAATTGCATTGAATAAAAAGGGAAACTGAAGTAATAAAAATACAGAATTGCAAGTGAAACTGTAGTTAAAAGAAGTGAAAATTGAATCCTAACAAAACTTGAAAAGTGTAAATTGCTCTCTCTCTCTCTCTCTCTCTCAGTAGCTCTCGCTGTTTGGGGTCGTGAGTGTTTGCGGCTCTTAGGGCGAGAAAAAGGAAGGGGGTTTATATATGAAAACCCTTTTGACCTAGCCGCTCAGTTCTGCCCGAAGGTCTGCTCCAGGCTATGTGAAAGACCCTGATGATGTTACTATATTTTACCATATTTAAGGCCTTGTTTAGTTCATGTTTTGCATCATATAGAAATGATTCCTTAGGTATTATAGCCATTTATGTCCAAATATACACTTAGGATGTTTAGAAGCATGAATTGCATACATTTGTGCATTTGGAGTATTATTAGGTGTTATGGAGCTCCAAAAGGGTAAGGAAGGACTTGGTGTTATTTCTGGAGGTAAACAAGAGGACTGAAAGTATCAGGAAGTGGATTCGCAAGGCAACTCGACCACATCACTCGAGCAGGCACATGGTCAAGTACTCGGTCGGATTCATAACGAGCTCCTCAAAGATCGATCCAAATGAAGATCTTCCGTTGCGATTCAGGTTCCGCATCGTTCATGAGAGTTGTAGGAAATTGAGATAAAGTTCTAATGCTGGTGGTTTAAAGGCAATCAGAGGTGTAGTGCAAGAGTTATCCCGATTTTACTGAACGGATATTATTCCAGATCGAAGACTCGAGCTACGTGACGGACCAACCACTCGACCATGCACTCGACCGAGCACATGGTCCAGCTGACCGCCGCCTTTCTGTTTTGTCCTCTAGCTAACTAGGGCTTCTCTCTCTTTACTATATATATGTGTACTGGCACTTGTGGTCGAAGGGAGAGACCCTGGAGACCATGTAGACACCTCATAACCTAGTTTTTGCCATTTTTAGCTTCTTTTACTTTATTGCATCATCTCTTATATTTTCTCTAGATTTTCATAGATTTGTAACCTTCATAACTTTGAATTTGTTGAATATTTGCTTTCACTTCTTTGTTCAATATTGTTCATCTTTATCTCATCTTTCTAATCATGATAGTTTCATTAATTTCTGGGTTTGTGTTCTTCATGATGATTTTTAGATCTTATTAGTGGGTTAGGATCTTAGGGATGGATTAGGCTGGGTAAAGGTTATGGTTGTTTAGATTGGTCAAGGTTGATTGTTATATATCTCTTCTAGATTAGATATGCTCTATGCTATTCTTATAATGAGAGGGTAAGGAAAGATCTTAAGCTTCTTAGCATCACACCAATGTCTAAGTTGTTAGATAAGGCTAATGCTAGAGATTATCATGAAGCATGCTAAGAGATTAGATGTTTAAAGTGATTTTTGACATTGATGATCTGGGTTTTAATGCCTGCTTTGATATGTAATAGCTAGTGAGAACTAGGTCTAAGAAGTATCTTGGCTTGATTGTTATTGTCATGAGAATGGATTAACATGTATTAGAAGATCATTGTCTAGAGATAGCTCATTGTTGATTGAGGTTTGTTGACCAATTTAGATAGCCATAGCTTGAGTCCATCCCATGAATCCATCCTTAGGATTTTCTTTGTTTATTGATTTCCCTGTTTAAGTATTGTTAATTGCTTGTTGTTTGCTCTGTTTTCATTATTTGCTCTGTTTCTGTTCATTCGCTTGTCAACTCGACCTCCGACTCGACCATGCACTCGACCGCGTGCTAGGTCGAGCTCCATTTTACTTTCTTGCTTATGCATTGTTCTGTTCATGTTTTCTTCTGCTTATTAGTTAATTCTGCTTAGTCTTGTTTATTGAACTTGTTCTACAGTTTAATTCAGAATTAGTATTGTCTTTAGTTGCCTTAGTTCATTGCATTTCATTATTGTCATTAGGTTGTTAGAAACAAATCAACTTGATATTTGGTTTAACTTGAATGCATTGATCACATCTTGACTGCTTACATATCACACTCTTTATGGATTGACATCCTTTATGCTACAACATCATAAGGGAATTGAAACACCTTGCATTACATTCTGATCATTCATACTTATGTTTGTTTGTTTGATTGCATCATTCATTCATTCATAAGTACATACTTGAAAAAGTTCTTGTTTCAATTGGCGCCATTGCCATTAGGGTGTTTATATGTTCCAGTCGAGATTTCATTGTTTCAAGATTAAGCTATGTTACTTTTGATTCTATTACTCTCCTCTTTGTTGTTCTGGTGTTCTGTTTTGATTCTCAGGTACCACTCGTCTAGGCACTCGGTCGAGTACCTCAAAGCAAACGGTCGAGTGCATGTTCGAGCACCTGGTCGATCACCTGTTCAGAGTCTCAAAATCAAAGAAAAAGAGGTGGCAATGGAACTCTCACATGATCAGACTGAACCTCAAAGGAGAAGGAAGATTGGTGATAGTGATGCTCCCATAACTCATACTCAGAGATTTGGGATAGTGCCTCCTGCTTTCCATAACACAACCTTCACAATCAAGAGTAGTCTTATCTCAAGGGTTCAAAGCATCAAATTTCATGGACTGCCTACTGAGGACCCACTTGCACACCTTGATGAGTTTGATAGGCTCTGTAGTGTCACCAATATAATTGGAGTTAGTGAGGATGCCTTGAAGCTGAGATTGTTCCCTTTTTCTCTAGGAGATAAAGCCCATCAGTGGGAGAAGACTCTACCTCCTGGAAAACCACATCTTGGATTGATTGTAAGAAGGTATTCCTTGCAAAGTTCTTCACTAGCTCAAGGACTGCATATTTGAGGTATGAAAAATTTCAGGATTTCTCCAAAAGAACAATGAGACCTTTTGTGAGGCATGGGAGAGGTTCAAAGGATATCAAACACAATGCCCACATCATGGATTCAGCAGTGAATATTTGTTGTGTACTTTGTATAGAGGTGTTCTTCCCAATATCAAGATGCTCCTAGACACATCCTCCAATGGAAGCTTCATGAATAGAGATGTAGCTGGAGGTTTAGAATTAATAGAGAACTTTGCTCAGTCTATTGGAGATTATAGTGAGGAATATGATAGCAGCTTAAGGGGAGGTGTTGATTATGAGGAAGAGCATAGAAAGTAACTACAAGATTTAGAGGAGAAGCTTGAGAAGCTAGATAACCTCTTTCTAACCCAGCAGAAGCAAGTACATGTTCTTTGTGATGCTGAGCAGTTTATGGTCCCAGTTTACCCTCCACAACAACCCCAAACAGCTCAAGATCATGAGATGAAGAGTATGCTTCAGAAACTCCTACAAGGTCAAGCTAATGGAGCTATGGAAACAAGTAAGAAGCTCACAGATATGAATAACAAGGTGGACTACACATACATTGACCTTAATACCAGGATTGAAGCCTTAACTTGCATAATGCTTCTACTAGAGAGGAAGAATGAATCTTCTTCTTCTAGTCAACTCAATGGGACCACAATTGACAATCTAAAGGAGTTTGCCACTGCCCAAGATATCTCTCTCAAAGAACTACCTTCAAAGCGCACTGAGGACAGTTGCAACCAAGTTGGGGAGGATTTTCTTCAACCAGAGGTGCAGAATGAGAAGAGAACTGAGCTTGAGACACCATTCGACCATACACTCGACCATGCACATGGTCGAGTGCCTGATCGAGTCATTGCTCAAAATTTTAGCAAGCCGGTTTGGTTCATTCCTCCTCCCTATCAGCCACCTTTGCCATTTCCAGGACGGTTTAAAGAGCAAATGCTGAAAAAGTACAAGGCTTCTATTGATCAGCAAGCAATGATGGTCTTGAGTCATGAACCTTTATTAGAAGATGTTGAAATGAAGGATAAGCCACAAATTAAAGAGCTTGAGCAGAAGAAGCCAACTATTGATGGGCAGACCTTCAGGATTGAAGAAAAAGGTCATGAAACTGAGTCTGAAATCCTTAAGGGTGTGAATGGGGTAGAAACAGAGATTTTAGGTCACTCGGCCTTCCACTCGACCTACCACTCGACCGAGCACCTTAAGTCACTCGACCGAGTGGTACCAAGTCACCCAAAATGCCCAGACTTCATCCCCAAGCTTCACCAACAACAAGAGCCAAGAAATCCTTCCTTTGATGGTTTGTCTGAGCTTCAAACTGTCAACTTTCTACATGATTCAGTGAGGGAATTAACAACTAAGGATGAGGAGATAAGTGGGCAAATCAAGCAACTCCATGGTAAAGCCAAAAGTTCCTCTCTAAAGAAAGCAAGGGAAGGTCTGAGTATTATTAGCAGACACAACTCTTTTAGCATTGACCCAGGAATAAGAGGAGCAATACAATCTTTGGGAACAAAGGGGACTTCATCACCTCTCTATGACTCTTCCAAAGCATAAGAAGTATGCAAAGTCAAGCTTAGAGACTTTAAACAAGCTCACTTGGGAGGAAGTCCCAAAGGTATCCTTGTATATATTGGTTTAAGTTTCTTGTTATTTTGATCTTGTTTTCTTTAGTGTTATGGTTGGGCAGGTAGCATGACTGTCCTTTAAGCACTTGGTGGATATCAAATGAATCCCACCCTTAGCCCATCCCAAGTAGTACTCCAACTCTATCTTTGTATATACCATTGCATTTGTTGTTTTTGTGCTCTTTCTTGATTCTTAAATCCTCTTTCAAATTTCTCTTACACAAGGGACTGTGTAATTTAAGTTTGGGGGAGGGTTTGAGATGACATTTGATGTTGTGTTTTGTTTTCTTATTTCAAATTTTTAGCATAATCATGTTAGTACTTGCATTTCATCTATG
>NC_025695.1:23639926-23641760 GCF_000633955.1 Camelina sativa | reverse complement strand
CATTTATGTCCAAATATACACTTAGGATGTTTAGAAGCATGCATTGCATACATTTGTGCATTTGGAGTATTATTAGGTGTTATGGAGCTCTAAAAGGGTAAGGAAGGACTTGGTGTTATTTCTGGAGCTAAACAAGAGGACTGAAAGTATCAGGAAGTGGATTCGCAAGGCAACTCGACCACAACACTCGAGCAGGCACATGGTCGAGTACTCAGTCGGATTCATAACGAGCTCCTCAAAGATCGATCTAAATAAAGATCTTCCGTTGCGATTCAGCTTCCGCATACTTCATGAGAGTTGTAGGAAATTGAGATAACTTTCTAATGTCGGTGGTTTAAAGGCAATCAGAGGTGTAGTTCAAGAGTTACTATTATTTTTGACATTGATGATCTGGTTGTTTAATGCTTGCTTTGATATGTAATAGCTAGTGAGAACTAGGTCTAAGAAGTATCTTGGCTTGATTGTTATTGTCCTAAAAATTTGAAATTTTTTGCAAAAATCTTTACAAAAAAAAGAGAGTGTTCATGTAGTTTGCATTGCATATTAGGATCTTGTTAGTATGTTTCATTTAGGACTGTTTCATATTTGCATTAGGGATCTATGATGAGTTCAGCCTAGTTAACTTGTTTAAATTAGCTAGACTAGGATCAATGCCCAAGTTAATAGTACTTTGATGCTAGTTGAGTGAGCTAGAAACATAAGATTGAACCAAGCCTTGAATTCCTATATTGCATTTTGGTCTAAATTGAAGCATGTTGTGATTTGATGTCATTTCCTACTTATAAGAACCTAATATTGACTTGTAATTATCTGGTTGTACATTGTTTTAAACTCATAGATACCATACACATATTTGGATCATCATTTTCCTTTTTACCACTCTTGTTGATCCAAGTAGCTGATTTCATTTTTAAATCAGTTTCTCCTACCCTTAACCAACCCTTCTTTCAAGCCATGTTTATTCTTGAGTGTGTGAGGCCTTTTTGGGATTGAGCTTGGTAGAAAGTGTTAGGTTTGAGCTGACAAGAGTAAAGCCTTGTGTAGTTCTAGTTTGCAATTTTCAAACTAGATAGGACTAGGTGGTTTAATTGTTGGGTTTGGGACTTGGTTGTTTTGAAAAAAGAAAAGAAAAGAAAAGAGAAAAAAGAAAGAAAAGGTTAGAGTCTTTAGGAGAGGAATGTGCTTAAGAGAATTTAAGCTCTAGTGAAAGAATGGGAAGTATAAAGATTGTTGAAGATGGTTCTAACCAAAGAAAAGAAGAGTCTAGCAAAAAGCTTTTATGTCTTAAAGATTAAGAAGAAAAGGGAACCATAGCAATAAGAAAGAAGTCCCCATTCCACTAGTTGATTCAAATAAGAAACCTCTCCTAAGGCTTAAAAACAAAAAGAGAAAAAGGGTACTTAATAAGAGAAGAAGACAAAGGATAGAATTAGGACCATTTGGGATTAGAATGTTAGGATCAAACACTTTGAGTGCCTTTGGGTAGACAAGGTTTTGTTCTTGTATGTGTGTATTAGTTCTTACCTTTAGCCTTCTTCTAAAGCTCAATCCATTTTAATGAGAGAACCTTGACTTAACGAGCCCCACTCTAAAAAGAGACCATCCTTGTCTTTAAACCTTTATCTCCAAGCCAAATGAGTTTAAACATTGCACAATCTGATTCATGTTCTTGCTTAATGAATGTTAAAGGAAATGATTGATCTGAATGCATATGGATATCTAAGGCTTGAATCAGTAGAGGTTGTGATAGGTCTGTCTAAAGTTTTTAAGTACAGCTCATTCACCTTGCATCATAGTACTAGTAACTTGGACATTGATTCTAGGTAGCTCATTA
>NC_025695.1:23631825-23638794 GCF_000633955.1 Camelina sativa | reverse complement strand
TTCAAACCTCACCTTCCTACTTATGTCTTGTTTATTTGCTTGAGGGCAAGCAAAGACTAAGTTTGGGGGTGTTGATGTTACTATATTTTACCATATTTAAGGCCTTATTTAGTTCATGTTTTGCATCATATAGAAATGATTCCTTAGGTTTTATAGCCATTTATGTCCAAATATACACTTAGGATGTCTAGAAGCATGCATTGCATACATTTGTGCATTTGGAGTATTATTAGGTGTTATGGAGCTCTAAAAGGGTAAGGAAGGACTTGGTGTTATTTCTGGAGCTAAACAAGAGGAATGAAAGTATCAGGAAGTGGATTCGCAAGGCAACTCGACCACATCACTCGAGCAGGCACATGGTCGAGTACTCGGTCGGATTCATAACGAGCTCCTCAAAGATCGATCCAAATGAAGAACTTCCGTTGCGATTCAGGTTCCGCATCCTTCATGAGAGTTGTAGGAAATTGAGATGACGTTCTAATTCCGGTGGTTTAAAGGCAATCAGAGGTGTATTGCAAGAATTATCCCTATTTTACTGAACGGATATCATCCCAGATCGAAGACTCGAGCTACGTGACGGACCAACCGCTCGACCATGCACTCGACCGAGCACATGGTCGAGCTGACCACCGCCTCTCTATTTTTTCCTCTAGATAACTAGGGCTTCTCTCTCTTTACTATATATATATGTACTGGCACTTCTGGCCGAAGGGAGAGACCATGGAGACCATAGACACCTCATAACCTAGTTTTTGCCATTTTTAGCTTCTTTTACTTTATTGCATCACCTCTTATCCTTTCTCTAGATTTTCATAGATTTGTAACCTTCATAACTTTGAATCTGTTGAATATTTGCTTTCTCTTCTTTGTTCAATATTGTTCATCTTTATCTCATCTTTCGAATCATGATAGTTTCATTAATTTTTGGGTTTGTGTTCTTCATGATGATTTTTAGATCTTATTAGTGGGTTAGGATCTTGGGTCAAGCTTGATTGTTATATATCTCTTCTAGATTAGATATGCTCTATGCTATTCTTATACTGAGAGGGTAAAGATAGATCTTAGGCTTCTTAGCATCACACCAATGTCTAAGTTGTTAGATAAGGCTAATGCTAGAGATTATCATGAAGCATGCTAAGAGATTAGATGTTTAAAGTGATTTTTGACATTGATGATCTGGGTTTTAATACCTGCTTTGATATGTAATAGCTAGTGAGAACTAGGTCTAAGAAGTATCTTGGCTTGATTGTTATTGTCATGAGAATGGATTAACATGTATTAGAAGATCATTGTCTAGAGATAGCTCATTGTTGATTGAGGTTTGTTGACCAATTTAGATAGCCATAGCTTGAGTCCATCCCATGAATCCATCCTTAGGATTTTCTTTGTTTATTGATTTCCCTGTTTAAGTATTGTTAATTGCTTGTTGTTTGCTCTGTTTTCATTATTTGCTATGTTTCTGTTCATTCGCTTGTCAACTTGACCTCCCACTCGACCATGCACTCGACCGGGTGCTAGGTCGAGCTCCATTTTACTTTCTTGCTTATGCATTGTTCTGTTCATGTTTTCTTCTGCTTATTAGTTAATTCTGCTTAGTCTTGTTTATTGCACTTGTTCTATAGTTTAATTCAGCATTAGTATTGTCTTATGTTGCCTTAGTTCATTGCATTTCATTATTGTCATTAGGTTGTTAGAAACAAATCAACTTGATATTTGGCTTAACTTAAATGCATTGATCACATCTTGACTGCTTACATATCACACTCTTTATGGATTGACATCCTTTATGCTACAACATCATAAGGGAATTGAAACACCTTGCATTACATTCTGATCATTCATACTTATGTTTGTTTGTTTGATTGCATCATTCATTCATTCATAAGTAGATACTTGAAAAAGTTCTTGTTTCACCTGACCCTGGACATTGTAAGGCCGGTGAGATTCTCTCGTCCCTTACTCGCTACTTAGTCATATTCTATGGTCCATTCGCACATTCTGAGATTCAATACTTAGAGTATATATGATATGAACTTAGAGTAAAGCAAACAATCAGGTATTGTATTAAATAATCAAAGGATTTGATACAACTTATGAGTTTGCATATAAGCTCTACAAACTGTATAATCAATCCTAGCTATCCTTAACACCACCCGGCCATGAGTCTCGCGCCTAAGCAGTTCCCTTTCCGCGATCACCCTCTTTTCCTGAGATCCAAGTAGCCATCAATAAAATTTCCTTTAGGTCGTACAATGTCATGCAATGCACGCTAAGTCATAATATTCGTCCAGTATAGCAGTTGGCCGGTAGAGAGTTATCCCGCGCATCAGTTCGGTCATTTCACGGTGAACCTAGTGGTTCCTGATCCACTTCCAAGCTACACCCCTTTTCCTCCGACCAACTGGACCAACCGAAGCATTATAAATGCTTATGCAGATGCATCTACCCCATCCCTTAGAAACCATAAGGTCGGTACTGTACCGTACCTCCGACCCTCTACCTTATTCGCCGAACTCTCAGACTCAGAACCTTCTCCTCTATCTTATGCTTGAACACTCGAGTTTTTATTGTGTTTTTCTGTTTCCGATGGTGTGTTTGGAATGAAGGCCGCACCCTGTATATATAGGGTCCTGGCCAAAATCTAGGCCCCAAAAGGCACCTATCCGACGGAACCGTTTGTGAGTGCGAGGACGGTTTCACAACCCTAAAGTAGATGCTGACTACTACAGCGGTATTGGCATTGCTAGAGCAGGGAAATCCTATGTGGTTTATACAGATGCATCCAGGATTGGCCTGGGGTGTATGTTTATGCAGCATGGGAAGGTAATTGCCTATTCTTTGCGGTAGTTGCGGAAGCAATAGGACAATTACCCTACCCATGACTTGGAGATGGCTGTTGTAGTTTTCGCCCTGAAGATTTGGAGAGCTTATCTGTATGGTTTGAAGGTACATGTATTTACATATCATAAGAGCCTGAAGTATATATTCACTCACTCTAAGCGGAATTTGAGATAGAGGCGGTGGATGGAGCTGGTGGCGGATTATAATCTAGATATAGCCTACCACCCTCGTAAGGCTTGGTTGCAAATGCTCAAAGTCGGAAGCGGGCAGCTTCAGCTCAGGAGTAGGACATGGAGTCTTTGGTAGAAGAGATTAGTGCATTGAGGTTGCAAGCTATCTCTCAAGAGCCGTTGGGTTTCGAGGTGGCTGATCGAGCAGATATTCTAAGCAGAATGTGGTTGGCTTAGGAGAAGGATGTGGGCTGGTGAATGCCTCTAGAGATGTTGATTCGGAGTATCTGGTCTTTGCCAATGGTAACACACTGCCAATGGTACCACACTTGTGCACGGTCAGATCTGTGTGCCCAAGAATGAGGAGTTGAGGCAGGAGATCCTGAGGGACACTCATGCGAGCATGTTCTCTATTCATCCATGAGCGACTAAGATGTACCATGACCTCAAGCGGTACTATCACTGGGTTGGGTTGAAGAAGGATGTAGCTAGTTGGGTCGTGAGGTGCGATGTCTGCCAGCTAGTGAAGGCTTGTTGAAGAGTTTGTCCATTCCAAAGTAGAAGTCGGACACCATTATGCTGGACTCAAGTGGGGGAGAGGAGCATATATGGTGCAAGTTTTGTTCAGGAGATCTCAGAGAAGCTTTGGGTTCTGAAGCTGAACATGAAGAAAGCTCAGGATCGACAGAGGAGTTATGCCAATAAGAGGAGGAGGAGAGATCTTGAGTTTCAGGTGGGAGACAGAGTGTACCTCAAGATGGCCATGTTGCAGGTTCCGAACAGGTCATTGACAGAGACTAAGTTGAGTCTGAGGTATATTTGGTCCGTTCAGGGTGATTGAGCGGGTGGGACGAGTGGCATATAGGCTGGAGTTGCCTGATGTCATGCGTGCGTTCTACAAGGTCTTCCATGTGTCAATGCTGTGGAAGTGTCTCCACGAGGATGATTAGTTGTTGGATAAGATTTCTGTGGATCTTCAGCCCAACATGACTTTGAAGGCGAGACCAGTGAGGGTTCTCGAGAGGAGGGTCAAGGAACTTCGGAAGAAGAAGGTTCCTTTGATGAGAGTCCTTTGGGAATGTGATGGTGTTGAGCAGCAGACTTGTGAGCCAGAGGCGAGGATGAAGGCAAGGTTCAAGAAGTGGTTCGAGAAGTAGGCCGCGACTTGAGATTGTCTAGCATGGTCCTAGTTGTAGACCATGCCTGGAGTGGAATGGAGTATTCAAGTCCATTTCTCTTGTTACTTGGTCGTTTAGGGGTGGTTGGTTGTGCGAATAAGTACCAAGATGAGGTGGTGTTTAGGATATGAGATTCCGTGAAGGTTGTGGTAAAAGAGGAAAGTTTCCTAAAGTGGAAGATTCTAAAAAGTGGAAAGTTTCTAGAAATGGAAAGTGTTAACAATGGAAAGTTTTATTTGAGTTAGAATTTGTCCATTTTTAGTGGTTGTGAGCCTTGGTGGGCCTTGTGTGGCCTTCGTGGCAGACTTTTGAGTCATTGTGTGGCTTGTGTGGCGGGCTGTTTAGGCAATGTTGCCTATTTAGGCGGTCCTTCGGGATGTATAGTCTTCGTGACCGTCCTTTGGAACGTGTGGTCTGTTTAGGCAATCCTTCGGGATGTGTGATCTTCGTGACATCCTTCTCGACAATTGGTCTTTGTGATGGTCCTTCGGGACAAGTGGTCTTCGTGACAGTTCTCCGGGACGAGTGGTCTTCATGATGGTCCTTTGGGACGAGTGGTCTTCATGATGGTCCTTCGGGACGAGTGGTATTTGTGATAGTCTTTCGGGATGTGTGGCCTTGGTGGCGGTCCTTGTTAGGAAAATTTTTTGGCCTTTGTGGCGGTCCTGTTTAGGATATTTGTTTGTCCTTGGTGGCGATCTGTTTAGACATTGTTGGACTTTGTGGCGGTCCTGTTTAGGACATTTGTTGGCCTTAGTGGCTGCCCTTGTGGCATTTTGATGATCCTTGTGTGGTCATGAGGTATTCTAGTTGGGGATATGTGGTTGGTAGGATATTGTGATGTTTTACGTGAGACACGAGAGGGAGACCTGGTTAGGAGATAGGACTCAAACGTGTTCAGAATTGTTTGCTCTACAGACAGTTGGTCCTGAACGACTATTGGAGAACTTTAGTTCTCCTAGTACCGTCTTATTTTCAGACTTTGTGACTTGAGAGTATGGCTAGTATATCGACTTCGGATGACGATCTGGGGGTGCACTGTAGGGCGGAAACCCGAGAGACGAATATTGGACTTTCCTTATATATATTATGGCATGCGGGCTTAGGCCTGATGAGGAGCCAATATTATGGCATGCGGGCTTAGGCCTGATGAGGAGCCAATATTATGGCATGCAGCCTGATGAGGAGCCAATAAAAACTAAAGGTTAAGACCTATGAGTAAAGGAAAGTTCTATGTCGAGATCAAATAATGCATGGAACGTTAGTCTATCGCCTAGAGATAACCTTCATAGATCGGTTGGAGGAGGTGCGGACCGTGGAGTCGGTTGCTTGGCTGATGGTTTTTGAGATTCGAGGACGAATCTAAATTGGTGGGGATGATTTGAAACATCCGTAAACCAAAATCCCGGTTTGGGATGTGCATCGATCGATGCAAGTGTTGCATCGGTCGATGCAAGTTCAGTTTTTTGCAAGACAACTTAACTTAAACGCTCGTTTTGTTGCGTTTTGGTTGGGCAAAAACCTAAGAGTCGAGTATAAAAGGATATCTCGACGTCCTTGGCTGTGTTAGTTGAAACAAGATTTATGTAGTGGTGTGTGAATGATGTATGCAATGGTGAGATATGAATGGAATGATGGATGGGTGTTTCAATTCCCCTTATGCTATTGCACTACAAGAGGTATCAATCCTAAATGAGTGTTTGTGAACAATTAAGATATGCATATGAATCTAAGTTAAGACAAATGTAAAGATTGTTTGTCACTAACAATCCTAGGAAGAAAATGTAAAATGCAGAAAATAAACTACAAGAGCTAACAACTAGATGCAGATGAAACTGAATGATTGAAACAGTGATAAAGCAAGAACAGAAACAGAGACTACTACTAATGAACTAATGCAAGATAATTAATGAACTGAAAACTAAATGTATGCAACTGGAATGAAACAGGAATGAAACAAGACAAACACAAATCATAGACACAGAGTTCTGGGGATGAACTCGAGCAGCACTCGACCGAGTGTAAGTCGAGTGGGTGGTCGAGCTAGGCTAGATGCAGAAACAGAGCAATGCAATAAAAACAGAGTAATGCTAAATCCAATCAAACAACAAGCAAGCAACAGGATTAAGACTAAGATTTCAATAAACAAAGAAGGTCCTGAGGATGGATTCATGGGATGGACTAATCATTGTGGTTATCTAACTTGGTCAACAAATCTCAAGCAAACTTTGAGCTAACCTCTAGACATATTAATCTAAGACAAGTTTCTCCCACTCTCATGGTCAAGAAACAATCAAACCTATGCAATTCTAGACTTGTTCTCACACAGTAAAGAATCTACACAAGCAGGCATTAAGCAATACATCTCAAACCAAACAAGACCTCTAATCTCTTAGCAAGCCTAATGGTAAGCTCTAGATCTAGCCTTATCTATGCTTCCTAAACATTGGTGTGATGCTAAGAAGCTTGAAATCAGACTCTACCCTCTCAGATATAGAATCAGCATTAAGATCATCTACCCTAGAAGAGATCTACAACAATCAAGCTTGACCAAGTCACACAAACCACAAGATCAATCCATCCTAACCCATCCTCAAGATCCTAAGGAAACTACTCACAACAATACATGGTGATCAAAGTCAAAAACCCAGAAAATATTGAAACTTGCATTATTAGAAAGATTAAACAAAGATCTTCAATATTGATGAAAGGATGAAACTCAAATTCTCAATATCTTGAAAGTTATAGAACCAACAAAATATAAGAATCTAGTCTTCTTT
>NC_025695.1:23624379-23630381 GCF_000633955.1 Camelina sativa | reverse complement strand
TCGACCAGTGCTCGGTCGAGTCCATGGTCGAGCTGGCTTCTCTCGTGCACACTCCACTCGGTCGAGTCCATCTACCCACTCGGTCGAGTGCTTGGTCGAGTTGGACTCTGGACCTTGGTTCTTCAGCCTTAACTCTCTTGCTTTCCCTTCAAGATTGCTTCACTTCTCCTCAGGATTGTTTCCATGCTCCTTAAGCTCCAAAATCACCTGTTTATGCATGAAAAGATGCAAATGCAATGCAACTAAACTCTAATGCATGATTAGTCCTAAAGCTACACAATAATGATGAAAATGGCTAGCAAAAGATGTGAATAAACTAAGGGAAAACATGGTAAAATATATGAACATCATTAGTCGTTTTCTATGAGAAAAGAGAGAAAAGAAAAACAGAAGTCGTTCCTAAGAGTTTTTGGTGCCTGTTCTTGAGGGATCTTGCCTATGTAGTTTATATCTGTAGCTGGGATCATTTTAGGAGCTTACCAATAGGATTTTTCATGAGTTTAGATCCATTTTTCATCATTCGCAAAGGTGAGTGCGAACCATGGCTGATCGAAGCGAATTGATGGTTGTTTTCTGTGATTTTTGGTTGTTATTGGCTTGTTTGATTGCTTGTAAATGTTTCTTGTGAGTTTTGTGGCCTTTGGAGGTCGATTTCGGCGTATTGGGATCGAGAGGAGATGGAGGAGCTCGCGTTTGGCATTGTGTCACGTGATTGTGAAGTTAGGGATTTGATGGCAATGCAAGATGTTGCATCGGTCGACGCAAGGAGTGCATTGGTCGATGCAGCTAGTGATTTGGAGTCTTGCATCGATCAATGCAACGATGGTACATCGGTCGACGCAAGGCGTGCATCGGTTGATGCAAGGTTGCGGATGAAATGAACCGACCCATTTTTTTTTAATAATAAATAATAAATAATAATAATAATAATATATAAACTACAACTAGTGGTCCCATACCCACTAGCCACCAAACAGCGGAATAACAAATACCAATATCCAAAACAATATCCAATCATCTAAACAACAATAATCATAGAACCAGAAACCTAGAAATGTTCTAATGACCCAACTCTAGCAACCTAGCAATGCCAGAGAACATCCAATCGAGTCCCTAGAACATCCTCCTCTTCATTGCCTTGATTCCACGATCACACTTTGCCTTTCCCTGCACCAGAAAAACAAATTGCAATGCATGAGTATTTTATAAACACTCAGTAAGGCAATCCTCCCATCTACTGGGCTAAACACACAAGCAATAGAGACATCTCTAACCATCAACCAACAATCAACAAACAACAAATAACAAACCAGGGCTCTGCATCGACCGACACCAACATGCATCGACCGACACCATATGGGGATGCATCGACCGACACAAGGGATGCATCGACCGATGCAAGTTACACAAGCATCGACCGACGCACAAAGTGTATCTTCCGATGCATCATGCTGAGCATCGTGTTCCCCGAAGCTTTTTCCTGGATCTTTGTTCCTGCAACCACAAAACTCGATCCCAAGCCACAAGAANAAACAGCGGAATAACAAATACCAATATCCAAAACAATATCCAATCATCTAAACAACAATAATCATAGAACCAGAAACCTAGAAATGTTCTAATGACCCAACTCTAGCAACCTAGCAATGCCAGAGAACATCCAATCGAGTCCCTAGAACATCCTCCTCTTCATTGCCTTGATTCCACGATCACACTTTGCCTTTCCCTGCACCAGAAAAACAAATTGCAATGCATGAGTATTTTATAAACACTCAGTAAGGCAATCCTCCCATCTACTGGGCTAAACACACAAGCAATAGAGACATCTCTAACCATCAACCAACAATCAACAAACAACAAATAACAAACCAGGGCTCTGCATCGACCGACACCAACATGCATCGACCGACACCATATGGGGATGCATCGACCGACACAAGGGATGCATCGACCGATGCAAGTTACACAAGCATCGACCGACGCACAAAGTGTATCTTCCGATGCATCATGCTGAGCATCGTGTTCCCCGAAGCTTTTTCCTGGATCTTTGTTCCTGCAACCACAAAACTCGATCCCAAGCCACAAGAAAGATTTCTAACGTCCCAAATAACCATCTAACAAGCCTAACAACACACAAACAAGTATATCAGAGAAGCTCTAGCTTAGATAAGCCATGGTCCTGCACTTACCTTTGCCACAGAAGAATCTGAACCTCAAACAAGCAATAGAACACTCCTAGCAAGCTTCTACAACGTTCTAAGCCTCAGATCTCACCAGGAAACGTCACAAACCAACATAAATCACCAAGAACACCAAAGTCGACTAATGAGACAAAATAATCGACTTAAGGGTGTTCCTCTTCCCTTTGCCCAAAACGCAGAAAACTGAACCTGCATCGACTGATGCAATCCCCCAAACCGGAATTTCGATTCGCGGGTGTTACAATTCTCCCCCACCAAACTAGATTCGTCCTCTAATCTCGAACAACCATCAGCCAAGGACTCCCGTGCAACCGTCTCCACGGCCCGCACTCCTACGATCGATCTACGAAAGGTCACCTCTAGGCGATAGACTCACGCTCCAAGCATTATTTGCTCTCGAATTTTGGACTTTCCTTTGCTCATAGGCCTAAACCTTGAGTTTCTATTGGCTCTTCATCAGACCTAAGTCTGCATGCCATAATGTTGGCTCCTCATCGGGCCAAAGCCTGCATGCCATAATACATAAGGAAAAAATTCAAATACTCGTCTCTCGGGTTGCCACCCTACAGCGCGCCCCCGGATCGTCATCCGATGTCGATATACCAACCATACTCCCAAGCCACAAAGTCTCAGAATATGGCAGTACTAGGAGAACCTAAGTTTCCCAAGAGTCGCGAGCAAACAATTTTGAACACGTCTGAGTCCTATCCCTATCCAGGTTTCCTTCCCGTGGCTCGCGTAAGACATCTCAGTGTCCTACCAACCACATATCCCCTCACTGGGATACCTTATGACCACACATGGATCATCTCACTGCCACAAGGGCCACCACAAAGGCCAAACAAATGTCCTAAACAGGACCGCCACCAAGGCCAAACAAATGTTCTAAACAGGACCGCCACCAAGGCCAAACAAATATCCTAAACAGGACAGCCACCGAGGCCAAAAAAATGTCCTAAACAGGACCGTCACAAAGACCATCTGTCCCGAAGGACCGTCACAAAGACAATCTGTCCCAAAGGACCGCCTAAACAGGCACTCTGGCTAAACAGCCCGCCACAAAGGCCACACATCTGGCTAACAGCCCACCACAAAGGCCACACATCTGGCTAAACAGCCCGCCACAAAGGTCACACATCTGGCTAAACAGCCTGCCACAAAGGCCACACAATGTCTCAAAAGACCGCCACTAAGGCCACACAATGACTAAAAAGTCCGCCACTAAGGCCTCACAAGCCCCTCCAAGGCTCTCTCCACTAAAATGGACAAATTTTAACTCACATAAAACTTTCCATTTTTAACACTTTCCACTTTTGGAAACTCCTAATTCAGGAAACTTTCCTCCAATGCTTCTCTCTTCCACCTGAGTCCAGCATAACGGTGTACGACACGACCTCCCATACAAAGCCTCATAAGGAGCCATCTTAATACGTGCCTGATAACTGTTGTTGTAAGCAAACTCTACCAAGCTCAAGTGATCTGCCCAATGGCCTCCCCAATCCAACACACACATCCTCAACAAATCCTCCAGATCTGGATCATCCACTCTGACTGTCCATCTGTCTTGGGATGATAAGCTGTACTCATATGCACCTTAGTGCCCATCTCTACCTAAAACGCTCTCCAGAACACCGAAGTGAACTTAGAATCCCTATCAGACACAATGCTTGCTGGCACCCCATGCAACCTGACTATCTCCTTCACATACTTCTTAGCCAAGACTGCTGCTCCATCAGTCTTCTTAATGGCCAGAAAAAATGTGCTGACTTAGTCAACCGGTCCACAATGACCCAAATAGCATCAAACGTCCTTGACACTGGCAAACCTACCACGAAGTCCATAGTAATCATATCCCACTTCCACTCTGGAATGGGAAGACTATTCAGTAACCCTCCTGGAACCTGATGCTCAGCCTTCACTAGCTGATACACGTCGCACCTCACGACCCAACTAGCTCCTTCTTCATCCCGACCCAATGATAGTACCTCTTGATATCACGGTACATCTTAGTCGCTCCTGGATGTATAGAAAACTTGCTCCCATGAGCCTCTCTCAAGATCTCCTGCCTTAAATCCTAATCCTTGGGCACACATATCCGACCGTGCACCAAGATAGTACCATTATCTGAGAACTGAAACTCTGAATCCACATCTTTTGAGGCATTCACCAGCCCCAAGTCCTTCTCCTGAGAGAACTTCACCCTGCTCAGAAGATCTACTCTATCAACCGCCTCCAAACCCAATGGTTCCTGAGAAACAGCACACAAACTCAAAGCACCGATCTCTCCTACTAGAGACTCCATCTCCTGCTCCTGAGCTGAACCTACCTTCTTCCGGCTCAGAGCATCTGCAACCGAGTTAGCCTTACCAGGGTGGTAGGCTATCTCCAAATCATAATCTGCAACCAGCTCCATCCACCGCCTCTGCCTCAAGTTCAGCTCGGGCTGAGTGAATATATACTTCAGGCTCTTATGATCTGTATACACCTACACCTTTGCACCATAAAGATAAGATCTCCAAATCTTCAGGGCAAAAGCTACAGCACCTATCTCCAAGTCATGAGTAGGATATTTGCCCCCATGCTTCCGCAACTGCCGCGAAGCGTAGGCAATCACCTTCCCATGCTGCATTAACACACATCCTAAACTAACTCTAGATGCATATGTATAAACCACATAGGGTTGTCCCTGGTCAGGCAAAGCCAACATCTCCTTCAGGCTTGCAAAGCCTTCCTCACACTCCTGTGACCAAACAAAAGAAACATCCTTCCCTGTCAACATAGTCATAGGATGTGCTCTGCTCGCAAACCCCTGCACAAATCTCCTGTAGTAACCTGCCAATCCCAGAAAACTCCTGATCTCTGTGGCATTTTGCGGTCTAGGCCAATCTCTGATAGCCTGAATCTTCTCCGGATCTACAGACAGTCCATCTGCAGACACAATATGACCCAGTAAACCCATCTCACGCTGCCAAAAGCTGCACTTGTTCAACTTAGCAAACAACTTCTGCTCCCGCAGTTTCTCCAAAATTTCCCTCAAATGCACTGCATGCTCCTCAAGACTCTTAGAATAAACTAGGATATCGTCGCTGAAAATGATGACAGATACATCCAGAAACTCCTTAAACACACTGTTTATCAATCTCATAAACGTTGCTGGTGCGTTAGTCAACCGAAACGGCATCACCACAAACTCATAATGCCCATACCTCGTCCTGAATGCAGTCTTCCTCACATCTGCCTCATCTATCGGTATCTGATGATAACCCGACGCCAGATCCACCTTGGAGAACCAAGTAGCACCCCTCAACTGATCCAACAACTCATCGATCCTCAGAAGAGGGTACTTGTTCTTCACAGTGACTCGGTTCAAACCCCTGTAATCAATGCACAACCGGAAACTCCCATCCTTCTTGTTGACAAACAACACCGGTGCTTCCCATGGTGATACACTAGGCCGGATAAATCCCTTACTCAACAAATCCTCTATCTGCTTCTTCAGCTCTGCCATCTCTGCTGGAGCCATTCTGTAAGGAGCCTTGGATAACGGCATCGTCCCTGGTTCCAGTTCAATCGTAAAAGGATCAGACCGAGATGGTGGTAACCCCTGCAACGACTGGAACACATCCTTAAACTCCTCTACAACCGGAATACCGCTAACCGTAGACTTCCCCACTGACTCTGGCATAGATATGGTAACCAAATAAGCCTCACGGCCCTTCTCGATCATCTTCCAAGCCTGAATGGCCGAGATCACGAGACTCCCCAAAGTCGGTCCAATACCCTGAAAAACCAACTTCACTC
>NC_025695.1:23614352-23623936 GCF_000633955.1 Camelina sativa | reverse complement strand
AATCCCTTACTCAACAAATCCTCTATCTGCTTCTTCAGCTCTGCCATCTCTGCTGGAGCCATTCTGTAAGGAGCCTTGGATAACGGCATCGTCCCTGGTTCCAGTTCAATCGTAAAAGGATCAGACCGAGATGGTGGTAACCCCTGCAACGACTGGAACACATCCTTAAACTCCTCTACAACCGGAATACCGCTAACCGTAGACTTCCCCACTGACTCTGGCATAGATATGGTAACCAAATAAGCCTCACGGCCCTTCTCGATCATCTTCCAAGCCTGAATGGCCGAGATCACGAGACTCCCCAAAGTCGGTCCAATACCCTGAAAAACCAACTTCACTCTTGGACGCTCAAACTCCACTCTACCCCGATAGCAATCCAAATGCACCATATGCCGATGCAACCAATCCATCCCGATAATTACATCATACAACTCCACTAGACTGATAAGCAAATCCGCTGGCTACGACTCCCCTGCGATCTGAATATCAATTCCTCTGGCCCGTCCAACTACCCTCAGGAACTTGCCTCCCGCAACTCTGACAACTCCTATACGCTCCCCGGAATGCCCTCTGATTCCCGCGCTTTCCGCACACTCCGGAGTAATGAAGCCGTGAGAAGCTCTGGAATCAAACATAACATGGGACTTAAACCCGCCCACCAACAAGGTTGATACACAGAGTTTTAAACCCTATTTTCCTACTGCAAGTGCCCAGCAAAAAGGTAGTACTTAGGGGTCGAATCCCACGAAGACCAAGTTTTACTCTATGGTTCTATTGGTTCAATTTCAAGCTAAGACAATTCGAAGTTGGGTTTGTTTGGTAACAGTAACATGATTAAAACGGTATAAAAAGGCAATAAGCAAAACACTAGATCAGGGATAATTCTCGGGAATTTCAGAGATAGCAACTAAACAACTATTCAGGGCATAGATTAAGTACCAGTCTAGAACTCAAACATAAATATAAACTGATCCACTGTCGTGGTATCAATAACTCTATCTGATCGATTCTGTGCGGAAACGCGGAGCACGTGCTCAGACATCCGGAGCACATGCTCGGCGGTCCATAAACCCTAAACTGTCGTTTGAGCCCAGAATCGCAGACAAGCATTAAAGAACAGGAATGATAAGTTCACAAATCACCTACACATCAACTTTCGCAGGTCTAGGATAATTTGCCCACTAATGTCTTTTCTAGCAACCTATTACACTTTTGATGAATAGATAAACCTAGAATCATAGATTGGGTGATCAAATCAACCTAAGCATTAAGTCTAACAATAGTGAAGACAATCGATTATATAAAGCCCTATTTGTGTTCTGTTGCTAACCCATGAAACCCCTTTTGAAACCCCTAATCTAGCAAAGAAAACTACTCAGACATAGAGAAATGAATCATAGCAAAAGATGAGAAATTCAATGACATAAAAATAAAAAGGGTTCAGAGAATGCTTCACAAGGTAGCCGCTCTTCTTCCTCTCACAAAAACGTCGCTCAAAAACCAAAAGAAAAGGTATATTTTCTCTCCTAAAAACCCTAGGTTAAATAGCATACAAGTAGAGAAAAATAAGGAAAGATTCCAAATTCAAATCTCCCTATTAAAAAGCGATCTCAGCCCTCTTTCTCTCACAAAGGATCGCCTAAAATAAGGGGAATTAGGCAGGGAATCGGCGCCTAGATGCTTGCCACGTGTCGTCATGAAACCGTAGAGTTGGGAGCATGTGCTCGGAAATCAGGAGCATGTGCTCCTGGGTCTAAAATCAGCTTTTCTGCTCCAATTCAACTCCTTTCTGCTCCGATTGCTCCTGCTGTTCCAATCCTTGCTTTTAGCTTCCTAGCCTCTTATTATAACCTGAAAAGGACTCAAACAACTACAAAACTATCAAATAAACGGGGTCAAAGTGAGTCAAAACCGTAACATATCAACTCCCCCGGACTTAGATCTTTGTTTGTCCTCAAACAAACTCAAACCAAGCGCCAAGAGAGCCAAGGTGGGAACTCGCAAAAATCTCAGAAACCGTGAGTAGACCATGACCTGCAGACCACATGTGTTAGAACAAGCTATACCAAAAACTTCTCCAGCAAACATCTCCAAAACCAGAACCATAATTGGCAATCAAACCCAGAAAAAGATCACTTTCCAGACAAAGACTCTTTACATTCAATTAAAATTGGCGTGAGCTTCTCATTAAGGGCATTAAGCTAGTGAAATCGAGGCTTGGTAGATAAAAGGCTGTTTTAATGGTGGAGCTATAGAGTGTTTAGGGGTTACCATTACTTCGAAAGAGATGCAGGATATCGCACAAAATGGTAAGGGAGAGTGGACTCATTGATGTCCACAACCTCTAATCACTCTCCTCTTCTTATCTTCTCAAACTCAGCCTCTCTTTTCTCCTCAGGGTACAACGCATGCTCGGGGGTGTGTAACACTAGCTCTGGTCCCTTTCCATCATCCTTAAACGCTTTTTTTTTTTTTTTAGACATATGAAGGATGATGGGGGATCTTCTTCTGATATTGCCCCTGGAGCATGTGGACCGTATCCTAGGCTCTCTCTCTGCTCAAAACAACTCGCGGACTCGGATGTATATAATTTCGGAGCAGGTGCTCGCTGGGTTGGAGCACGTGCTCTGTCCGTCCGGCTCTTTCCTCTTTGGTTCTCCAGCAAGAGCGAGTTAGAGATTGTGTCAGTCCTGCTCTCCCCGACCGTTTTGCACATAGCTGCACAGAATGAGAAAACAAAAATACAAGTGCAAGTGGTTTGAAAGGAGGTTAGGCTCGGGGTGGGTACTAACTTAAAATGAGCTAGCTATTCAGGATCAGCAAGATTGGCAAAATGAATAAGAAGTCCTGAATATGTGACACGTTCCCTATCCTAATGCCCAAAACGAGAAGAATTTAAATCCGGTTAGGTTCCAATAAAGTAGAGTCTAAGTCTTTCCGGTGAAACCTTAATGGGATGAAGCTTTTCTGGCCAGGAGAAGGGTCCGAATGTGAAGAGGTATTAGCTCGTCTCTGTACTCTTAGTTCTGCAACAATGGTCACTAGGAAAAACGGTCAAACTCACAAATGGTTAAAAACATCACAGATTTCGGTCCTAATTCCCACAAGTTTTGGTTCGACTCACATGACAAACTGACTCAATAAAAAGAAAGATAAAGAAAACAAATGTCATAGGTGACCCTCCCCCGGACTTACTTCACACCGTCTCCGGTGTGAAAATAAGCCAAAGAGAGACCTAGACAAGAAGAAAAATAAAGATAACAATAAAAACGAAAAGAAAATAAGGCGGATAGGACAATGATGGTGTGTGTAACCGCAATCAGGCGTCGGAATCGTCTGGGCTCTCGCTCTCCGAACGGGCAAGGCGGTGTCTCCGACGTGGTGGTTTCACCGGTGGGCTTGGGTCAGCGGCGGTGGTGGTGTGGTGGCAGCAACCGCGAGATAGTGCCGTCAGGAGCCTCCGCATCAAGCTGTTGTTCTTCTGCTGCGACTCGACCATCCATCTACTGGGCCTGGTGGGCCTGGGCCTAAAATTCATTAAACTCACCTGGCCCAATCGCTCTTCTCTTTTTCTTTGGTTCTCAGTTCGCCGAGCATGTGCATCGGGTTGCTCGCGTCCTGCGAGCATGTGCTCCGCGTCTTCTTCCAACATTCCTGAAACCGAAAAGAGAAGAAACAAATCCTAAAAAGAAAAAGAAAAACTCAGCAATATATACCTGGTGGGTTGCCTCCCACCCAGCGCTTGTTTTAAGTCATTAGCTTGACTCGAAAGCTCCTTAGGCAATAGGAGGGTCGCCTAGGGCGAAGGTTTCACCCCTTTCGTGCTCAGAGGCGGCAAGATATGGCTTCAGCCTCTGTCCATTATCCACAAATTATCCTCATTTTGTGTCCAGCAACACAACAGCCCCATATGGTCTAATCTCCTTAATGGTGAAGGGTCCGGACCATCGTGATCTTAGATTTCCGGGAAACAGTTTCAGCCTAGAGTTGAACAACAAGACTTGATCATTAGGAGCAAAGGTCCTAGTGAGGATCCGCTTGTCATGGTAGGCTTTGGTACGCTCCTTGTAGAGTTTTGAGTTTTCATAGGCGAGGTGCCTAATCTCCTCTAGCTCATGCAGTTGCATCTTCCTCCTTTCATGGGCGCTCTTAGTGTCAAAGTTCAGCATTTTCACTGCCCAAGCAGCCTTGTACTCTAGCTCAACAGGAAGGTGACACGCCTTACCATACACCAAGTGAAACGGTGTAGTCCCCAGGGGTGTTTTGTAGGCGGTTCTATAAGCCCATAGAGCCTCATCTAGCTTCTGAGACCAATCCTTCCTTGTTGTGTTCACTGTTTTTTGCAAAATGCTCTTAATCTCCCGGTTAGAGATCTCAACTTGGCCGCTTGTTTGTGGGTGGTAGGGGGTGGCGACCTTGTGCCTCACTCCATTCTTCTTGAGAAGACTCTCAAAGACCTTGTTAATGAAATGCGATCCACCATCGCTAATGACTACCCGTGGGACACCAAACCGTGGGAAAATAACCGACTTGAACATCTTGAGCACGGTCTTTGCATCATTATTGGGGCTGGCCAAAGCTTCTACCCACTTGGACACGTAATCGACAGCCACCAATATGTACTCATTGCCGAATGAGTTCGGGAAAGGTCCCATGAAGTCAATTCCCCAAACATCAAATACCTCAACCTCCAAGATGAAATTCTGAGGCATTTCATTCCTCCTGCTGATGTTCCCTTGTCTCTGACATGTGTCGCAAGTAGACACGAACCGCTGCGCATCTCTGAACATGGTAGGCCACCAATAACCCGCTTGAAGAGCTTTGGACACGGTTTTGAAAGTAGCAAAGTGTCCAGCATAGGGTGAGCTATGGCAATGAAACAAGACTCCAGGAACCTCCTCCTCAGTCACACACCTCCTGAAAACACCATCCGAGCAATGCCTATAGAGGTAAGGCTCATCCCAAAAATACCGCCTTATGTCTTTTAGGAACTTCTTCTTCTTGTTCCCCACAAACTCAGTAGGTTCTTTCTCTGCTGCTAGGTAGTTTGCATACTCTCCAAACCAGGGAAAACTCGGCTGTTTGTTGGTATTGATTGCCTTGCACGGGGTTTTCGAAACATGTGCTCCCAGGCGGAGCATGTGCTCGGCAGGATCAAAGATGCCGATCGAGTAAACATGTGCTTCAGGAAGGCTATCATCCAAGGGTAGCTCTTCTTCTATCCTCATTCTTGATAAGTGATCTGCAACTCCGTTCTCAATACCCTTCTTGTCTTTAATCTCCAAGTCAAACTCTTGAAGCAACAAAATCCAACGGAGTAGCCTTGGTTTTGCATCCTTCTTGGTCAGTAGATACCTCAATGCTGCATGATCAGTGTGAACAACCACTTTGGAACCAACAAGGTATGATCGGAACTTCTCAAAAGCAAACACAACCGCTAAAAGTTCTTTCTCGGTTGTAGCGTACTTGCACTGAGCCTCATCCAAGGTGCGGCTGGCATAGTATATCACGTGCAGCTTCTTGTCTTTTCTCTGTCCCAGAACTGCTCCCACGGCATAGTCACTCGCATCAGTCATGACCTCAAAGGGAAGGTCCCAATCTGGCGGTTGTACAATCGGAGCGCTAACCAAGGCTCCCTTGATCGTGTGAAACGCTTCCAAGCAAGCAGAATCGAAATCAAACTTCACTTCCTTACACAACAGCTGGGTAAGTGGTCTTGCTATCTTGGAGAAATCCTTAATGAACCGTCTGTAGAAACCGGCGTGGCCAAGGAAACTGCGGATCCCTTTTACCGAATTAGGCGGTTGTAAACTCATCATCACCTCAACCTTGGCTTTGTCAACCTCAATCCCCTTTTCAGAAATCTTGTGTCCCAGCACTATCCCATCTCTGACCATGAAGTGGCATTTCTCCCAATTCAGCACCAGATGTTTGTCTTCACACCGCTGCAACACCCTGCACAAATTAGACAAACAAACGGAAAAGGAGCTCCCATAGACGGAGAAATCGTCCATGAAAACTTCCATTATATCCTCAATCAGGTCAGTGAAAATGGACATCATGCATCGTTGGAAGGTCGCTGGTGCATTGCACAAGCCAAACGGCATTCTGCGGTAAGCAAAGGTGCCGTAAGGACATGTGAATGTGGTCTTCTCTTGATCGTCGGGATGGATTGGGATCTGAAAGAAACCTGAATAGCCATCTAAGAAACAGTAGTAAGGATGGTTAGCCAATCTCTCAAGCATTTGATCAATAAACGGCAAAGGAAAATGATCCTTACGGGTCGCAGCATTAAGTTTTCTATAGTCTATGCACATGCGATGTCCCGTAACTGTCCTAGTAGGAATCAACTCATCCTTATCATTCTTAACCACTGTAATTCCACCTTTCTTAGGGACTACATGAACTGGACTAATCCAGGAACTATCAGAAATAGCATAAATTACACCCGCATCTAGAAGTTTCATTATCTCTTTCTTAACAACATCCTTTAGATTCGGGTTCAACCTCCTCTGATGTTCTACCGAAGTCATTGATTCATCTTCTAGATGTATCCTATGCATGCAAAGATCTGGTGAGATTCCTGGGATGTCATCTAGTGAATACCCTAGAGCATTTCTATACTTCCTAAGTTCACAAAGGAGCAAAGCGGTCTCTACATTGTTTAGTTCAGAGTTCACTATCACGGGGTATGTAGAGTTAGGACCTAGGAACGCGTACCTTAGCCCGGCTGGAAGTGGTTTTAGCTCTACCTTTGGAGCTCTTAACTCGCTCCAAGGACCGTCCGCTGACTTTACCGGAGCATGTGCTCCGGAATCCGGAGCAGGTGCTCCCTCGGCGGATTCCTCCCCTGATTGGTTCTCATCGTCTAGGCTGGCGTAAGCTACCAGTTGCTGGAACCGTGTACCTGCATCCAAAATGCGTGTAAAACCATCAGCTTCCTCATTCAAGAATCCATACTTACCCTCTGCCTTTGTCAAGGCAACCTCCAACGGGTCGAGAGTGAGAACTTCATCGGTAACCTCATGTGCAACCTCTGAACCATCATCAACCACAAAAGTCTGACCATCTATCATAGGTTTCTTGAGCAGCTTATTCATCTCAAACCTTGCGATCATATCCCCCAGCTGGAGATCGATCGCTCCCCCTTGCACATCTATAATCGCACCAGCTGTGCATAAGAATGATCTACCTAAGATCAGGGGGTCACGTGGTTCTTCTTCAAGTTCCAGAACCACAAAGTCTGCTGGTATAAGCGTGTCCCCTATCTGGACATGTAAATCCTCCAACACTCCTATGGGGCGCTTGGTGGATCTATCCGCGAATACTAACGAAATCCGTGTAGACTTGAACTTCGTGTATCCCAGCCTTTTAGCCACTGAATATGGCATAAGGTTCACACTGGAACCTAGATCACAGAGGGAGTTTGCAAAAATCGTTTTACCGATTCTCACGGATAAGACAAATTGCCCTAGATCATCTCTCTTCTTTAGCACTTTGTTTTGCAGCACAGCACTGCACTCTCTTGAAACCATCATCACGTTCTCTTCCTCTGACACTCTCCCAGAAACTAACCCTTTCACATATCTCTTCAAAGCAGGTATCATCTGAACAGCATCAGCTAGGGGTAGTTTTACCGTCAATTCTCTCAACATCTCCTTGCACTTTGCATCCTCCAAATCCTTGCGAGATTTCTTAGGAGGAACAGGGTAAGGAACCCTAGGGGTGTACACGCGTGCAGGAGGTACCTCAGTAGGAACGGTCTGATCGGGAGTCGGGAGCACGTGCTCGCTGGATGGGAGCACATGCTCGCCGGATGCTTCGGCTTCTTTTTGACTCAACGGTGGAGTCTCAGCAGCATGTTGAGGAAGGTATTCTTCAGCAATACCCTTGCCCTTGTCAAGCCTAGCGGATGGTGCTTCTCTAGGG
This sequence comes from Camelina sativa, assembly GCF_000633955.1. Classification (NCBI taxonomy): domain Eukaryota; kingdom Viridiplantae; phylum Streptophyta; class Magnoliopsida; order Brassicales; family Brassicaceae; genus Camelina; species Camelina sativa. Next base: position 23,616,007 of record NC_025695.1, on the reverse strand, counting down.
GGTAACTTCTTTCCTCCCCTTAGCTCAATCGCATTGACATACTCGTTCCGCGGGTTTGCTTCCCCTTTTCCGGGCAGAGTCCCAGGAGTTCTTTTCACGGCTTCAGCAGTCTGTGCAACCTGAACATCAAGCTTCTTCACATGTGACATTACTGCCTCATACTTCCCATTAAGGTCATTGTACATGGTATCGACCTTAGCGTTGATTTCCACTGAAGCTTTTTGTTGATTCACCAAGAGTTGTTGCATCATGTTTTTCAGCTCATCTTGAGAGCTGCTAGCAGGTGAAGATCCCAACTGCTGGTTGGTGAAAGGCGGTGCTTGCTGAGCGCTTGTATATGCCTGCTGGTTCCCCCCTTGGAAACGGTTTTGAGTGGGCACAAACTGTTTGCCTTGGAAGTTGTTTGAGAAGGTTTTCTGATAACCCATCTGATTCTGAGCTCCTTGCTGCGGATACACCTGATCCTGAGGATTCTCCACGTTGGTGCTTCTATAGGACAAATTCGGATGGCTTTTGTAGTTCGGGTTGAAACCCCTGTTCTGCACAAAACCTTGCCCACTCACATAATTAACCTCCATCGTTTCATCCTCTCCATCACAAATCTCCTGAGCTAGCGGCATGTCTCCGGTCTCATCGACAAAATGGACAGTTTTCTGGCTCCCTTCAGAAGAAAGTTCACCTTGGCTGTCAACTCGTCGATCTTTTGCGTATCGACACTGTTGACCTTCACGGACCTGTCATACTCAGGAGCCTTGTTGCTGGAGCTTGCAGCTAGGTTCTCAATCAACTGATATGCTCTTTCCTTAAACTTTTTCATAAAATCCCCATTGATGGCCGAGTTGAGAGCGTTTCTGTAGTCCCAGTTAACTCCATCATAGAAAATGCCCAGAATCTGTTCATCACTGAATCCATGGTGCGGACACTCTCTACGGTACTCTTTGTACCTCTCCCAAGCCTCGCAGAAGGCTTCTCCAGTGTGCTGTTGGAACGATGAAATCTTGTTCCTCAGGGCAGCGGTCTTAGCCTTGGTGTAGAAATGGTCCAGAAACGCAGATCTAGACTGTTCCCATGATGTCAGAGACCCAGGTGGCAATGACTTCAGCCAATGTGAAGCTCTATCCGCAAGAGAGAAGGGAAAGAGCTTTCACTTCAGAAAGTCTGGCGGTATCCCATTTGGACCAGTGGTGCTACATATCTCCTCAAAATTCTCGATGTGGTCCATCGGAATCTCAGCTGGGAGACCGTGAAATAGGTGCTGCTTCACTAGAGAGGAACAATCGCCGCTCGGTTAGTGTAGAACACATGCGGGTTGTCCTTGTCCCCAATGGACGGTTGTGGCGGCGCGGCTCTTTCCTGTTGAGCACGGAGCAACTGCCCCAACTGTTGTCGAAGTTGCTGCAACTCGACAGCCATATCCTCATTGTTTCCATTGTCACCCATGTTGGCGGATTGAAACTTTCTGTTCTTGCGGTTTGTTCTTTCTGCCAAAGAGAGCTCTGCGGCTGACAGAGCAACTAGTTCTTCGGTGTTGTTTCTTCTTGTAGATCTTCTTGTCATGCACCTGAAACACACACAAAGAAGAAGCAGAAAGACAAATCAGTAAGGTCTTAGTCTAGTAATTTCGCCGAAAACCAAAGGTAAAAATTTGGTCCCCG
>NC_025695.1:23596430-23611882 GCF_000633955.1 Camelina sativa | reverse complement strand
GGTCTAAAATCAGCTTTTCTGCTCCAATTCAACTCCTTTCTGCTCCGATTGCTCCTGCTGTTCCAATCCTTGCTTTTAGCTTCCTAGCCTCTTATTATAACCTGAAAAGGACTCAAACAACTACAAAACTATCAAATAAACGGGGTCAAAGTGAGTCAAAACCGTAACATATCATCCGAAGAAGCATGTGCTCCCACCCAGCGAGCACGTGCTCCCGACTCCCGATCAGACCGTTCCTACTGAGGTACCTCCTGCACGCGTGTACACCCCTAGGGTTCCTTACCCTGTTCCTCCTAAGAAATCTCGCAAGGATTTGGAGGATGCAAAGTGCAAGGAGATGTTGAGAGAATTGACGGTAAAAGTACCCCTAGCTGATGTTGTTCAGATGATACCTGCTTTGAAGAGATATGTGAAAGAGTTAGTTTCTGGGAGAGTGTCAGAGGAAGAGAACGTGACGATGGTTTCAAGAGAGTGCAGTACTGTGCTGCAAAACAAAGTGCTAAAGAAGAGAGATGATCCAGGGCGATTTGTCTTATCCGTGAGAATCGGTAAAACGATTTTTGCAAACTCCCTCTGTGATCTAGGTTCCAGTGTGAACCTTATGCCATATTCAGTGGCTAAAAGGCTGGGATACACGAAGTTCAAGTCTACACGGATTTCGTTAGTATTCGCGGATAGATCCACCAAGCGCCCCATAGGAGTGTTGGAGGATTTACATGTCCAGATAGGGGACACGCTTATACCAGCAGACTTTGTGGTTCTGGAACTTGAAGAAGAACCACGTGACCCCCTGATCTTAGGTAGATCATTCTTATGCACAGCTGGTGCGATTATAGATGTGCAAGGGGGAGCGATCGATCTCCAGCTGGGGGATATGATCGCAAGGTTTGAGATGAATAAGCTGCTCAAGAAACCTATGATAGATGGTCAGACTTTTGTGGTTGATGATGGTTCAGAGGCTGCACATGAGGTTACCGATGAAGTTCTCACTCTCGACCCGTTGGAGGTTGCCTTGACAAAGGCAGAGGGTAAGTATGGATTCTTGAATGAGGAAGCTGACAGTTTTACACGCATTTTGGATGCAGGCAGACGGTTCCAGCAACTGGTAGCTTACGCCAGCCTAGACGATGAGAACCAATTAGGGGAGGAATCCGCCGAGGGAGCAAAGGTCCCTACACAAACCTCATGTGTTGAGAACCTAACACTTTATCACAGAAAAACTTAATTTCTTAACCTACTAAAATTCACAAAGTTAAAGTAACATAAATTATACCTGTGATCGCCCCGGCACTGGGTCCACCAGTCTCTGCAGTCGTGTAAACCCGTGGCACCTGCTCAATCCGTGACACCTGCTGCCCTCCAGGCTGCACCTGCTGCAACGCTGCCACTGCCACCAGCTGCAACTTGGGACACAAGGGCCTGATATGCCTTGGCTCCCTCCAATGATAACATACACGAGCCGTTGTCGTCAGAGCACTCCTCTTGGGACAGCTAGCAATCTTGTGATCCTTGCTTCCAAACCTGAAGCAACTCGCACCACTCGACGTCTGCATAGCCTCCCACCTTCTCTTGGTTCCCTACGCTGGATTACCGCCCCTGCTAGAACCACCCTGCTGCTGAGCCCTACTAGGCTGAACTGCTGGACTAACCGCCACTGACTGTGCCCGGATATCCTCCTCAATCCCTGCTGCAGTCTCAACCAGCTCTGCACGCGTAGCATAACTCTGCCCTCTACAGTGAACCCTCAAATCATCACGTAGGGCCCTCAAAAACCTCCTGATCTAAGCATGCTCAGACTCCATAGTCCGACCCCCATAACATAGAAGTCGACTGAACTCCAAGTCCAGCTCCCGCACTGACCGCGTCCCCTGAGACAACTGAAGGAACTGCACCTCCAACTGGTCCAATGCCTCTCCGGAAAGTACTTGCGGTTGAACTCCCCCACGAAGTCAACCCAAGTCATCTCCCGCTGCACTCTAATAGCAGCCACTGATCTCCACCACAACTCAATATCACCAATCAAATGGTGGACCCCTATGTCCAACCAGAACTCCTCAGGACATCTCAGAGTATGGAAGTTACGTTCCACACTCGTCCTCCACGCATATGCAGCAGTAGGATCTGTACCACTCGAAAACTGTGCAGTCACGAGACCTTTCATCTCCTTGAGCATGGACAAATAACGTCCATGTGCTCCTGCATCCGCAGCCCCTAGCTGCCGCTCCTCCGCCACCCCTGGTGGCACAACCTGAGCCTAAGCTGGTACCACTGTTGGCAACCGCTCCAACAATTGTGCTAGCAAAGCCATAAAGTCAGCACCAGGGACTCCACCCGCTGGGACTCCCACACCCGGGACCCTAGCATCACCGACCACTGGAGCATCAATACCGCGACTCGCCAACACCCTCAGCTGTCACACTCTGGTCCTCCGTCTCACTAACCACTGGGACTCTGCCCCTACCACGACCACGTACGCGTCCACGACCACGACCACGACCAGCAACAGCATCCTCTCTAACCATTTGCACTACCATGAACAGAAGGCTAAGCACGCAATTATACATAACACAAAAACATATACTCACTGTGGAATCACACTGTAGGCTCGAAGAGGATGTTCTAGGACTCCATGACACACACAATTGACTAACTCACATAATCAATCAAGAAATGCAATCCCAAACATCACAACAGAAACCTAGTGAACATAAACCTAGAACCGTAAGGGCTCTGATACCAAACTGAAACGAACCGACCCGTTTTTTTTAAATAATAAATAATAAATAATAATATTAATAATATATAAACTACAACTAGTGGTCCCATACCCACTAGCCACCTAACCACAATCACAACCAAACAGCGGAATAACAAATACCAATATCCAAAACAATATCCAATAATCCAAACAACAATAATCATAGAACCAGCAACCTAGCAATGTTCTAATGACCCAATTTAGCAACCTAGCAATGCCAGACAACATCCAATCGAGTCCCTAGAACATCCTCCTCTTCATTGCCTTGATTCCACAATCACACTTTGCCTTTACCTCCACCACAAACACAAATTGCAATGCATGAGTATTTTATAAACACTCAGTAAGGCAATCCTCCCATCTATTGGGCTATACACACAAGCAATAGAGACATCTCTAACCATCAACCAACAATGAACAAACAACAAATAACAAACCAGGGCTCTGCATCGACCGACACCAACATGCATCGACCGACACCACATAGGGATGCATCGACCGACACAAGGGATGCATCGACCAACACTCGCACTGCATCGACCGACGCATGGACATAACACGAAAACCCTAGGTTTTACATGCCGTCCTCGCACTTGCATCGTGCGACGCACAAAGTGCATCGACCGATGCATCATGCCGAGCATCGTGTTCCCCGAAGCTTCTCGCCGAATCTTTGTTCCTACAACCACAAAACTCNAAGCATGCTCAGACTCCATAGTCCGACCCCCATAACATAGAAGTCGACTGAACTCCAAGTCCAGCTCCCGCACTGACCGCGTCCCCTGAGACAACTGAAGGAACTGCACCTCCAACTGGTCCAATGCCTCTCCGGAAAGTACTTGCGGTTGAACTCCCCCACGAAGTCAACCCAAGTCATCTCCCGCTGCACTCTAATAGCAGCCACTGATCTCCACCACAACTCAATATCACCAATCAAATGGTGGACCCCTATGTCCAACCAGAACTCCTCAGGACATCTCAGAGTATGGAAGTTACGTTCCACACTCGTCCTCCACGCATATGCAGCAGTAGGATCTGTACCACTCGAAAACTGTGCAGTCACGAGACCTTTCATCTCCTTGAGCATGGACAAATAACGTCCATGTGCTCCTGCATCCGCAGCCCCTAGCTGCCGCTCCTCCGCCACCCCTGGTGGCACAACCTGAGCCTAAGCTGGTACCACTGTTGGCAACCGCTCCAACAATTGTGCTAGCAAAGCCATAAAGTCAGCACCAGGGACTCCACCCGCTGGGACTCCCACACCCGGGACCCTAGCATCACCGACCACTGGAGCATCAATACCGCGACTCGCCAACACCCTCAGCTGTCACACTCTGGTCCTCCGTCTCACTAACCACTGGGACTCTGCCCCTACCACGACCACGTACGCGTCCACGACCACGACCACGACCAGCAACAGCATCCTCTCTAACCATTTGCACTACCATGAACAGAAGGCTAAGCACGCAATTATACATAACACAAAAACATATACTCACTGTGGAATCACACTGTAGGCTCGAAGAGGATGTTCTAGGACTCCATGACACACACAATTGACTAACTCACATAATCAATCAAGAAATGCAATCCCAAACATCACAACAGAAACCTAGTGAACATAAACCTAGAACCGTAAGGGCTCTGATACCAAACTGAAACGAACCGACCCGTTTTTTTTAAATAATAAATAATAAATAATAATATTAATAATATATAAACTACAACTAGTGGTCCCATACCCACTAGCCACCTAACCACAATCACAACCAAACAGCGGAATAACAAATACCAATATCCAAAACAATATCCAATAATCCAAACAACAATAATCATAGAACCAGCAACCTAGCAATGTTCTAATGACCCAATTTAGCAACCTAGCAATGCCAGACAACATCCAATCGAGTCCCTAGAACATCCTCCTCTTCATTGCCTTGATTCCACAATCACACTTTGCCTTTACCTCCACCACAAACACAAATTGCAATGCATGAGTATTTTATAAACACTCAGTAAGGCAATCCTCCCATCTATTGGGCTATACACACAAGCAATAGAGACATCTCTAACCATCAACCAACAATGAACAAACAACAAATAACAAACCAGGGCTCTGCATCGACCGACACCAACATGCATCGACCGACACCACATAGGGATGCATCGACCGACACAAGGGATGCATCGACCAACACTCGCACTGCATCGACCGACGCATGGACATAACACGAAAACCCTAGGTTTTACATGCCGTCCTCGCACTTGCATCGTGCGACGCACAAAGTGCATCGACCGATGCATCATGCCGAGCATCGTGTTCCCCGAAGCTTCTCGCCGAATCTTTGTTCCTACAACCACAAAACTCGATCCCAAGCCACAAGAAAGCTTTCTAACGTCCCAAATAACCATCTAACAAGCCTAACAACACAATAAAAAGCAGATCAGAGAAGCTCTATCTTAGATAAGCCATGGTCCTGCAGTTACCTATGCCACAGAAGAATCTGAACCTAAAACAAGCAATAGAACACTCCTAGCAAGCTCCTACAACGTTCTACACCTCAGATCTCACCAGGAAACATCAGAAACCCACAGAAATCACCAAGAACACTCTTTCTCTCCTTTGTTTCTCTCAATAACGGTCAAAGTCGACTAATGAGACAAAAGAATCGACTTAAGGGTTTTCCTCTTCCCTTTGCCCAAAACGCAGCGTTTCACTTAAGTCAAAACGCAGAAAACTGAATCTGCATCGACCGATGCAATCCCCAAACCGGGAATTCAGTTCGCGGGTGTTACAAAAACACACGTATTTAACTACAACTCACTTGATGATTCTTTCTCTCTCTCTCTCGTAACTGAAATGTATCGTTGATAGAGGCTTGTAAATTGCAATCTCCTAAGACATAATTTCGTCTCTACTATAGTGTAAGTAGTTAAGTGGGCGTCTATCTTGAGGATTCAACTATCGATCTCCGGATTACACACCTTCGGAGATCCTAGCAAACTATACTCTGTTTTCTTTCAATAATTTATGGGAAGAAGAAGAAGAGACGAAATTGTTATGTCTTCGTTTATGTCAAGTGATTTGTTTATATATTACACCAAACGTTGTTTCTATAACCGACATATATGTCTTTTCTAATCGACACATACAAAGAGTGAAGGTACGTGTATGTTCACTTATAGATGCAATCCTCCAAACCGGGATTTTGGTTCGCGGGTGTTACAGCGGAATTGCGTACTTTCTGGTTTGCATGTTTCATATGTTGATTGTGAATATTTTTTCGGTTGTGTGTATAGCCCAGTAGATGGGAGAATCGCCTCACATAGTATTTATGATAATACTCACGCATCTCATATGTGTTGTGGTGCAGGTAAAGGCAAAGTATGATCGTGGAATCAAGGCGATGAAGAGGAGGATTTTCTAGTGGCTCGTTGACGTATTTTTTGGCTTCTGTTAGGTTGCTAGAGTCGAGTCGTTAGAATGTTACTAGGTTTCTGGTTTGATGTTTTATGACTCTGCTGGTTAAATTAATATTAGTTATTGGTTTATTGGTTTAGTGGTTATTGGATTATTGTTTATTGATTTAATGGTATTGTTTTATATTATCCACTATTGTTTGATTGGGGTTAGGTTGTTAATGAGTATGTGATCACTATTTTAATATTATATTAAAAAAATAGGTCAAGTCGTTTCAGTTGAATCCATGTGCTCCTTAGTTCGATTTCTGGTGGGAGAGATACTTTACACCAAGTTATAAAGTATTAGCAAAAGCCGGTCTTGGACCTGGAGAAGATTATGGTCCAAGCCCGAACTCCTATTACCTAACAAAATAAAAGAAGGGAAATTGCAATCTGTACCCCATATAATTTGATAATTAGTTCTCTCCTCAAACATTCTTCTCACTTCTCTCTATTTTTTATCATTCCCAATCTTTTTTATGTATCTCTCCGATTGCAATTTTCAACAGGTTGATAGTGGACTAGTGGTGAGAAGGTTGATAGTGGACTAGTGGTGGTTCCGATTTTGATTTCGTTGATGTGATGACGGGGTGGTGGTACAATTTGGATTCCATGAAGATCAAGGCCAAGCGGTGGCCGTGGCGAGTTCAAATCTCGGTGGTGGTTCCAATTCCGATTGGAATTGTGCAGAGAGATGGCGACGGAGCAGTTGTGATGGTTGAATATTATGACGGTGGTGGTCTACATAGATAGTGTATGTGATACTCTTCTTTGTTTTTTTAATTATTTCTCATAAAAACTGAGAATGAGATAATTGAGATGCTATTTTCATCACCAGATTTCATGGGTTTCTTTTGGCTGTTCAATCTCTGATCCAGTGCATCCACGGTTAAATATGATAACTTGTTTAACATGATAATTATGCATTTATCAAATAGAATTTTTACGCTACAATAATTGTTATTTGTTAACATGTTAATCAAATAGTTATCACACAAATACTACACTGTATATGACTCGTTATTTTATGTATATGATATAACAAATGAGTTACTGCGATAAACATAAGTTTATCACATGATTGATAAACATATCGCCATATAATTTGATTTAACACGATATATACGTAAACTTATTGATATATGTATATTGTTATTTTGTTAACTAATTTGATGTAACACGATATATATGTAAACTTATTGATATATATATATATATATATTTTATGTATATGATCTAACAAATAAGTTACTGCGATAAATATAAGTTTATCACATTATTGATAAACATATCGCGATATAATTTGTGTAACATCCGCGAATCGAAATCCTGTTTTAGGGGATTGCATCGGTCGATGCATATAGTGTATTGGTCGATGCAGGTTCAGTTTTCTGCGGACGAGTTAAGTTAAACGCTGCGTTTTGGGTTAGGAAAAACCCTTAACACGAGTTTTGTCTCATTAGTCGGGTTTTGGCCGCATTTGGGAGAAAAAGAAAGAGAGAAAAGTTCCTTAAGTGTTCTTGAGTGTTCTTGATGATTTCTAGAGATTGGAAACTGTTCCTGTAGAGATCTGTAGCTGGGATCGTTGTAGGAGCTTCCTGGAAGTGTTTTCTTGTTGGTTTAAGGTTCAGATTCGTCTTGGCAAAGGTAAGTGCAGGACCATGGCTTATCTAAGCTAGAGCTTCTCTGATCTGCTTGCTTATATGTTGTTAGGTTTGTTATATGGTTATTTGGGACGTTAGGAAGCTTTCTTGTGGCTTGGGATCGATTTTTGTGGTTGCAGGAACAAAGATCCGGCGAGAAACTTCGGGGAACACGATGCTCGGCATGTTGCATCGGTCGATACATTTTGTGCGTCGATCGATGCAAGTGCGAGGACGGCGCGTAAAACCTAGGGTTTTCGTGTTATGCCGATCATGTGTCGGTCGATGCAGTGCGAGTGTCAGTCGATGCTTGTGTAACTTGCATCGGTCGATGCATCCCTTGTGTCGGTCGATGCATCCCCATGTGGTGTCGGTCGATGCAGAGTCCTGGTTTGTTATTTGTTGTTTGTTGATTGTTGGTTGATGGTTAGAGATGTCTCTATTGCTTGTGTGTATAGCCCAGTAGATGGAAGGATTGCCTTACTGAGTGTTTATAAAATACCCATGCATTGCAATCTGTGTTTGTGGTGCAGGTAAAGGCAAAGTATGATCGTGGAATCAAGGCAATGAAGAGGAGGATGTTCTAGGGACTCGATTGGTTGTTGTCTGGCATTGCTAGGTTGCTAGATTTGGGTGATTAGAAACATTGCTAGGTTGTCGGTTTTATGTTTCCTGATGTTTGGTATTTGGATATTGTTTATGATATAATATTGGTTTACTATTGGTTATTTATTGGATATTGGTATTTGTTATTTTGTTGTTTGGATGTGATTGTGGTTAGGTGGCTAGTGAATATGGGACCACTAGTTGTAGTTTATTTATTATTATTATTTTATTATTTACTATTTATTTAATTAAAAAAACGAGTAGGGTCGTTTAGTTTGGTATCAGAGTCCTTACGGTTCTAGGTTTGGGTTCACTAGGCTTTGTGTTGTAGATGTTGGGATTGCATGTCTTGATTGATTATGCGAGTTAGTCAATTGTGTGTGGCATGGAGTCATAGAACATCTTCTTCGAGCCTTCAATGAGATTCCACGGTGAGTTATTGTTATGTTTCTTTGTGTGGTTTTGTTTTGTTCTATGCTTGTTAGCCTCTGTTCTTGGAAGATCAGTGGTTAAGGGTGGTTGAGTTGCTGGTCGTGGATGTGGGCGTTGTTGTGGTGGTGGTCGGGCAAGTTCCCGAGGCCAGCGAGTGTGTGGTCCAGAGTTCCACGAGGAGGTATGTCAGAGGGTCGCAAGCGTATCAGGAGGGACCAGAGGGGGTTTCAGCCGGTGAGCGTGCCAGATGTGCTGGGAACCCAGGTGTGGGGTTGCAGAAGGTGAGCCCAGGGTTGAGATGATCGCTAGGCGGATCTGTTGGCGTGCTGTTGGAGCGGTTACCGAGAGGGGTACCAGTGCATGCTCCAGTTGTGCCGCATGTGGTGGGGTGCAGCCGAGGGCTGCGGATGTTGAGGACTTTCCATCTTAGGTTAGGAGGATGGAGCAGTTGTAGATGACCGGTGCGAGATTCTTCTCGAGAGGTATCAAGCCCAGAGAGGCGGATAGGTGGATATATGCAGTTGGAGCAGATATTTTGCTGCTTGGTGGTTAATCCAGTTGGATATTAGAAGTTGAGTGGGCAGGTGTAACATTGCAATGTTATACTCGGACCACAGGAGGTACTTTTGGTCGGGAGATGTTTATAGTCGTTAAGGATTGTTGCTTCTGAGGGGATGGCGACTTCCCTCAATACCGATAGCTCAAAGGGCTGAGGGCTCCGAGTGTGGCAGAGGGGATGATGTTCCCCTGAGGGGATGAGTAGTTCCCCTGATACCGAGATCTTGAGGATTGTTGTCCAAGAGTGAGACGGTATAACTCGAAGACGCTGGTCTGAAAGTGAGATCGGTATGGCTCGAAGGTTGCAACCTAAGGGTGGAAGACTTGGGAACAAGCAATGTATAGAACGTGAATATTAACATGATGACGGAATGTAGACCTCGAGAGTGATGGTGGTTTAATCTTGGATTTTAGGATTNAAGGTGAGCCCAGGGTTGAGATGATCGCTAGGCGGATCTGTTGGCGTGTTGTTGGAGCGGTTACCGAGAGGGGTACCAGTGCAGGCTCCATTTGTACTACATGTGGCGGGGTGCAGCCGAGGGCTGCGGATGTTGAGGACTTTCCATCTTAGGTTAGGAGGATGGAGCAGTTGTAGATGACCGGTGCGAGATTCTTCTCGAGAGGTATCAAGCCCAGAGAGGCGGATAGGTGGATATATGCAGTTGGAGCAGATATTTTGCTGCTTGGTGGTTAATCCAGTTGGATATTAGAAGTTGAGTGGGCAGGTGTAACATTGCAATGTTATACTCGGACCACAGGAGGTACTTTTGGTCGGGAGATGTTTATAGTCGTTAAGGATTGTTGCTTCTGAGGGGATGGCGACTTCCCTCAATACCGATAGCTCAAAGGGCTGAGGGCTCCGAGTGTGGCAGAGGGGATGATGTTCCCCTGAGGGGATGAGTAGTTCCCCTGATACCGAGATCTTGAGGATTGTTGTCCAAGAGTGAGACGGTATAACTCGAAGACGCTGGTCTGAAAGTGAGATCGGTATGGCTCGAAGGTTGCAACCTAAGGGTGGAAGACTTGGGAACAAGCAATGTATAGAACGTGAATATTAACATGATGACGGAATGTAGACCTCGAGAGTGATGGTGGTTTAATCTTGGATTTTAGGATTATGTTGGCCGGTGGGCCAGGTTTTATGACCAGTGCGGTCATTAATGTGTGGCAGATGTGCCATGATTGGGTGGCCGGTGGTGCTGGAGTCCCGGGAAGGAGAGCTGCAGCAGGTATGAGCCGGCAATGGCATGGTTGCCAGGTACATAAGTTCACGAGAAGCCTTCATGGCAGGATAAACTAATCTTTGCGACGATGTTTGATGAAGTTCATCGGAGATGGATAGGGTTGCTAGATTCAAGGTTTTGGTAAGCTTGTTCGAGGGAATAAGTCAAGTGGTTTGAGTTAGCGGCCTGCAAAGCATTTGATGCGGTGAATCAGAATATGCGAATGTATGGTACTTGTTTGTTTTATTACGCTCGTATTGATGATTTGTTGTGGAGAATTGCCAAGCGGAAAGCTATTTTGGAATAAGCTATCTTGTGGAAGTTTTCCCTAAGAGACAAGTTACAAGAGCCAGTTGGATAGACAAGAGGTGGTCATATTCGAGAGGTGGTGAGTTGATGTCGGCATACTTGATTATTAGTCTAGTAGAGCTGAGGTAGTAACTAGAGGATTTATGGANTTTGTACTACATGTGGCGGGGTGCAGCCGAGGGCTGCGGATGTTGAGGACTTTCCANCCATCCTAGCGTATCACCGTGGGGAGCGCCGGGGTTATTTGTGAAGAAGAAGGATGGAAGTTTCCGGTTGTGTATTGATTATCGGGGTTTGAACTGGGTCACTGTGAAGAACAAGTACCCTCNAAGCCCAGAGAGGCGGATAGGTGGATATATGCAGTTGGAGCAGATATTTTGCTGCTTGNTGTTGGGTTATCCTTAGATATCGATAGATAAAGCAGATGTGAGGAAGACGGCTTTCAGGACAAGGTATGGGCATTATGAATTTGTGGTGATGCCTTTTGGGTTGACTAATGCGCCAACAGCGTTTATGAGATTGCTGAACAGCGTGTTTTAGGAGTTTCTGAACGTGTCTGTCATCATTTTCATCGACGATATCCTGGTNTGGCGACTTCCCTCAATACCGATAGCTCAAAGGGCTGAGGGCTCCGAGTGTGGCAGAGGGGATGATGTTCCCCTGAGGGGATGAGTAGTTCCCCTGATACCGAGATCTTGAGGATTGTTGTCCAAGAGTGAGACGGNTTTGTTTGCTAAGTTGAGCAAGTGTAGTTTTTTGGCAGCTTGAGATGGGTTTTCTAGGTCACATTGTTTATGGAGAGGGGGTTTCTGTAGATTCGGAGAAGATTCAGGCTATCAGAGATTGGCCTAAACCGCAGAATACCACGGAGATCAGGAGTTGCCTTGGTCTGGCAGGTTACTAAAGGAAGTATGTGAGGGAGATAGTCATATTGCATGGGGTGCCAGCAAGTATTGTGTCTGATAGGGATTCTAAGTTCACTTTGGTGTTCTGGAGAGCATTTCAGGGAGAGATGGGCACTAAGGTGCATATGAGTACAGCTTATCATCCCCAGACAGATGGACAGTCGGAGAGGACGATCCAGACGTTGGAGGATATGCTGAGGATGTGTGTGTTGGATTGGGGTGGCCATTGGGTAGATCACCAGAACCTGGTAGAGTTTGCTTACAACAACAGCTACCAGGCGAGTATTAAGATGGCTCCTTATGAGGCTTTGTATGGGAGGCCATGCCGTACACCATTATGTTGGACTCAGGTGGGGGAGAGGAGCATGTTCAGGGCATATTTTGTTCAGGAAACACAGAGAAGATTTGGGTTCTCAAGCTGAACATGAAGGAAGCTCAGGATAGGAAGAGGAGTTATGCTGATAAGAGGAGAGGAGATCTTGAGTTTCAGGTAGGAGACAGAGTGTACCTCAAGATGGCCATGTTGCGGGGTCCGAACAGGTCATTGACAGACACTGAGTTGAGTCCGAGGTATATGGATCCGTTCAGAGTGATTAAATGGGTGGGACCGGCAGCATATAAGCTGGAGTTGCCTAAGGTTATGCATGCGTTCTACAAGGTTTTCCATGTTTCTATGTTGAAGAAGTGTCTCAATGAGGATGATCAGTTGTTGGCTAAGATTCCTGAAGATCTTCAGCCTAACATGACTTTGGAGGCGAGACCAGTGAGGGTTCTCGAGAGGAGGATCAAGGAACTTCGGAAGAAGAAGATTCTTTTGATGAGAGTCTTTTGGACTGTGATGGTGTTGAGGGGAAGTTTCCTGAAATAAAAGTTTCTAGTAGAGGAAAGATTTCAAAAGTGGAAAGTTCTAAAAATGGAAAGTTTGATGGGAGTTAGAATTGTCCATTTTTAGTGGTTGTGAGCCTTGGAGGGGATAGTGTGGCCTTCGTGGCGGACTTTTGAGTCATTGTGCCTGGGTGTGGCGGTCTTTTGAGACATTGTGTGGCCTTCGTGGCGGACTTTTGAGTCATTGTGCCCGTGTGTGGCGGTCTTTGAGACATTGTGTGGCCTTTGTGGCGGGCTGTTTAGCCAATTATGTGGCCTTTGTGGCGGGCTGTTTAGCCAATTGTGTGGCCTTTGTGGCGGGCTGTTTAGCCAGTGTACCTGTTTAGGCGGTGCTTCGGGACAGATGGTCTTTGTGACGGTCCTTCGTGACAGATGGTCTTTGTGACGGTCCTTCGGGACGAGTGGTCTTGGTGGCGGTCCTGTTTAGGACATTTGTGTGGCCTTGGTGGCGGTCCTGTTTAGGACATTTGTTTGGCCTTGGTGGCGGTCCTGTTTATGACATTTGTTTGGCCTTGGTGGCGGTCATGTTTAGGACATTTGTTTAGCCTTTGTGACGGCCCTTCCGGCATGTATATGATCCTTGTGTGGGCATGAGGTATTCTAGTGAGCGGATATGTGGTTGGTAGGACATTGTGCTGTCTTACGCGAACCACGGGAAGGAACCCTAGATAGGGATAGGACTCAGACGTGTTCAGAATTGTTTGCTCGCAACTCTTGGGGGACTTTGGTTCTCCTAGTACTGCCATATTCTGAGACTTTGTGGCTTGGGAGTATGGTTGGTATATCGACTTCGGATGACGATCCGGGGGCGCGCTGTAGGGTGGCAACCCGAGAGACGAATATTGGACTTCCTTAGATATTATGGCATGCAGGCTTAGGCCCGATGAGGAGCCAACATTATGGCATGCAGACTTAGGTCTGATGAGGAGCCAATAAAAACTCAAGGTCTAAGCCTCTGCGTAAAGGAAAGTCCAAAAGTCTAGAGCAAATAATGCATGGAGCGTGAGTCTATCACCCAGAGGTGACCTTTCGTAGATCGGTCGGAGGAGTGCGGGCCGTGGAGACGGTTGCACAAGAGTCCTTGGCTGATGGTTGTTTGAGATTCGAGGACGAATCTATGTTGGTGGGGGAGAATTGTAACATCCGCGAACCGAGATCCCGGTTTAGGGGATTGCATCGGTGGATGCATATAGTGCATCGGTCAATGCATGTTCAGTATTCTGCGGACGAGTTAAGTTAAACGCTGCGTTTTGGGTTAGGAAAAACTCTTAACACGAGTTTTGTCTCATTAGTCGGGTTTTGGCCGCTTTTGGGAGAAAAAGAAAGAGAGAAAAGTTCCCTAAGTGTTCTTGAGTGTTCTTGGTGATTTCTGGAGATTGGAAGTTGTTCCTGTAGAGATATGTAGCTGGGATCGTTGTAGGAGCTTCCTGGAAGTGTTTTCTTGTTGGTTTAAGGTTCAGATTCGTCTTGGCAAAGGTAAGTGCAGGACCATGGCTTATCTAAGCTAGAGCTTCTCTGATCTGCTTGTTTATGTGTTGTTAGGCTTGTTAGATGGTTATTTGGGACGTTAGGAAGCTTTCTTGTGGCTTGGGATCGAGTTTTATGGTTGCAGGAACAAAGATCCGGCGAGAAGCTTCGGGGAACATGATGCTCGGCATGTTGCATCGGTCGATGCACTTTGTGCGTCGATCGATGCAAGTGCGAGGACTGTGCGTAAAACCTAGGGTTTTCGTGTTATCTCGAGCATGCGTCCGTCGATGCAGTGCGAGTTTCGGTCGATGCAGTGCGAGTGTCGGTCGATGCTTGTGTAACTTGCATCGGTCGATGCATCCCTTGTGTTGGTCGATGCATCCCCATGTGGTATCGGTCGATGCATGTTGGTGTCGGTTGATGCAGAGTCTTGGTTTGTTATTTGTTGTTTGTTGATTGTTGGTTGATGGTTAGAGATGTCTCTATTGCTTGTGTGTATAGCCCTGTAGATGGGAGAATTGCCTTACTGAGTGTTTATAAAATACTCATGCATTGCAATCTGTGTTTGTGGTGCAGGTAAAGACAAAGTGTGATCGTGGAATCAAGGCAATGAAGAGGAGGATGTTCTAGGGACTCGATTGGTTGTTGTCTGGCATTGCTAAGTTGCTAGAGTTGGGTCATTAGAAACATTACTAGGTTGCCGGTTTTATATTTCCTGATGTTTGGCATTCGGATATTGTTTATGATATAATATTGGTTTACTATTGGTTGTTTATTAGATATTGGTATTTGTTATTCTGCTGTTTGAATGTGATTGTGGTTAGGTGGCTAGTAGATATGAGACCCCCTAGTTTTACTTTATTTATTATTATTATTTTATTATTTACTATTTATTTAATTTAAAAAAAACGGGTCGAATCGTTTCAATTTGATGTAATAATCATCTAACCATAATATGTTCGTACTAAAGCTTCAAAATTTCATTAAAATATATGGATATGGATATGTAATCTTATCCTGATATCATACTATTTAGCATGATAAATAAATAATTTTACAATAAAATCGCAAAATGTTTTACTAGATAATGATTAGTGTTGGGGAATCTCAGATGAACAGTATTATTGGCCGGAACAGTGTTTTCTATCGGTTTCTGAATCATATAATCGGCTTTATAAAGAGATAAGATTATTTTATGTTT
>NC_025695.1:23562634-23596059 GCF_000633955.1 Camelina sativa | reverse complement strand
TTATAAAATACTCATGCATTGCAATCTGTGTTTGTGGTGCAGGTAAAGACAAAGTGTGATCGTGGAATCAAGGCAATGAAGAGGAGGATGTTCTAGGGACTCGATTGGTTGTTGTCTGGCATTGCTAAGTTGCTAGAGTTGGGTCATTAGAAACATTACTAGGTTGCCGGTTTTATATTTCCTGATGTTTGGCATTCGGATATTGTTTATGATATAATATTGGTTTACTATTGGTTGTTTATTAGATATTGGTATTTGTTATTCTGCTGTTTGAATGTGATTGTGGTTAGGTGGCTAGTAGATATGAGACCCCCTAGTTTTACTTTATTTATTATTATTATTTTATTATTTACTATTTATTTAATTTAAAAAAAACGGGTCGAATCGTTTCAATTTGATGTAATAATCATCTAACCATAATATGTTCGTACTAAAGCTTCAAAATTTCATTAAAATATATGGATATGGATATGTAATCTTATCCTGATATCATACTATTTAGCATGATAAATAAATAATTTTACAATAAAATCGCAAAATGTTTTACTAGATAATGATTAGTGTTGGGGAATCTCAGATGAACAGTATTATTGGCCGGAACAGTGTTTTCTATCGGTTTCTGAATCATATAATCGGCTTTATAAAGAGATAAGATTATTTTATGTTTAATGGCATTTCTGTAGTTAACATAAAAAAAGAAGGATAACTAAGGAAAAAAAAACAAAGAGAGGAGAGAGAACTAAATATGAAATAAAGAAGGCTACAGATTTAATTATTTTTTCTTCTGGGGTTACAGATTAATATAGGCCAAAAAAGAATGATTTAAGTGTAACCCTAACTTTAACCCTAAGCAGAACTTTGACTCTCCTCCTCGTACGGAACTCTGCGACACAGGGACACGAGTTTTGACGACCAAGCCACTCGAATAAACAATCCAGGCATCCGAATGACGTTTTCCGACAAATTCTCAAAACAAATCGAACACGTCGATTCCATTCTCTGTTCTTCCGACAACTTCTGTAATACTTCAGCGGAAGCACCCAGCATCAGCTTAAACATATTAGATGCCCCCGGACAAACTTAAAAAAAAATCACTTTAACACATCCGAAAACTTATGAATATTTTTTTAGATCTTTATGGTTCATATAAACAACAGGCGACAAACGCCTCTCATAGGTGAATTTCACATTGACGGTAACCAAAACAGGTTCTCTAAGAAGCTTGTTCATCATTCATCAAATGAAAAGAACCTTGTTTCGACGAGTTAGATTTTCACCTATATATCCCCAAGGAGCTTGTTCATCATTCATCAAATGAAAAGAACCTTGTTTATCACGTAAGAGTTCAGAGATACGACTTGGCGTGAGGCTACGTGGAAACAAGTGGATATGAGAATTTGGTACATGTCGTCTTTTAGTGGAATCTAAAAGTGTTACAATTCCACTTTCGTCTTGACTTTGTCTTTACAATCCATGATTCTGGAGAGATTTTGACTATGTTCTTACACTCTTTATTTATTTTTACATTTGAAACCCACGCAGAGACGATGATATTCAGAATGTAGTTTTCCATTGCAGCAGAAGAGGAGCTTCAAACAAAAATTAAATCCTAATTGTGGGATTGGATTGAAGATCGGTGATGAAGCAGTAATTAGAGAAGAGAAAAAATAATTGATTTCTTCATAATGAGTGACTTTTTTTTTTGTTTTGACAACCAGAATGAGTGACTTTATTATAATAGTATACTAGATTTAACAATACACAGTGGTGGGCTTATGTTTTTTTTAATTATATTTTATGTTTTATTAGTTTTTGAGAAAGTTTTTTTTTTAAATAGAAATATATTATATTTGTGACGTATTAAAATTTTCTTAAACTCTAAATTATTATTCTATGGTAATAAATTTTTGGTATGGAAAATACAATTATAATAGAATTTGGTGGATTGTAAGTAAAATGAACATATATATAATACTAGGAAAGAATTTTTGGTACTGATAATTTTTAAATATTTAATTAAAATCTAAATAATCTTATTTTTGTCAATTTAGCATATTAAAATTTTTTTTTGGCAATTTTTTAGGGACTAAGATTGTAAATTAAATAAAAATTAAAATAGTTATAACTAAAAGAGTAGAAAACAAAATATACTTTAAAAATGTTAATACTTAAATAAATAGAGATAAAAATATGTTTCGATTTGTTTTCTATCATATTTATTTTTCTTTTATTGCAAAATTGGATATTTTCCACTCTTTTTTGTTTTTGAAACTTCAAAAAATTTGTTTGATACTTGCTCGGTTTATTCTGGTTTAGATAGACGAGATTTTAATGGAGGAGAAGTGAACGATGGGAATTTAACCTGCGCATGGTGGATTCACAATCCACTGCCTTGGTCCACTTGGCTACATCCGCCCCTACCCTCCCCGCCCTTCATTTTATTTTGTTTATAACAACTATTGGATGAAAATATTACTATTCATGAGTTAGGTGTTATTACGTACACCTCTCTTTGTTTGTTGTCCTGTACACCTTTTGGGTTTTGCAGCCCTATTATAACCAATTTTGATATAAACTCATGTAGAATTATCTTCAAAATCTCGCATAAACTTTTTACTTGTATAATTTATATTTTCCAAACACAAACATCGACACCATGCACGATAGATATAAAAATAAAATTGCTTTAAGGATAATGCTCTATTAATTTAAATAACAATGGAAAATTAAGTAAAATCATATTAAAACAAAGGCAAAGAATTAACAGCACAAACCACAGTCGTCGTACTTTTAAACATAAACAAAGGCAAATAATATTAACAGCACAGACGACGAGTAAGAGAACGAAGATGGCTGAGACAATGGCACCAACATTAATCATATTGCTTCTACACCACACAACGAAAATTCTTTAGTTTATGTTTTTCTTCTTCGTTTAGGACTATAGAGATTATATTTATAGACAGTCGTTTGTATGTTAATAAGGAAATTCATATATATATATATATATATATTACATTTATATAAAAGTAAAGTATATATAGTCACGTTATCTTNATATAAAAGTAAAGTACATATAGTCACGTTATCTTCCGTAAATATTAACTTCACTTTTTCGACAAAATGTTAAGAAATAAACTTTTACTTATTTTCATTTTCCATGTTTTGTTGTCATTAAATAAGGAAATAAAAGGGAATTAACAACATAGTTAATGATAGAATTTCAAACAAGGATTTTTAGTTTTTGCTTATTGATAAATACGAAATCCACAAGTAGGCAAGTAGCCAATTGATCAACTCAACTAAGGCTCTGGTTTCTTAACAGAATATCTATTATTACAAGGAAAAACTCGAAATGGTTTCAGTTCTTCCTTTCTATTTTTGTCTATACTTTTCTTTGCTTTGCAGAGAGTTAACTACTATATCCTTGTGGAGATGCAGTAAACTGAATGGTGATCATTGGGTTTACCCCAACAGCTGAGGGCAATGTATCACAGACAAACAATCCCTCTGCTTCCCAGCTCTCACCGTTCTTCAACGAAAGAAATTTTGTTTTTGTTTTTTTCAATTAGCTAGCTAGTATTAAAAGTCCAAAGAATACCACGTCGAAAGATGAATTTGACACCAAGTTAGTAGTAGATGTAGAAAGATTAAATTGAGCTTTGATATATATATGCCACTTGCCACGTAGCACTTCGAAGAAGAGGTTTTTTTTCAGAAAATTGTCGTGGCATGTTGAGAGAGATGTTAACGAAGTAGATTATGTAGTTTGGTCTTGTCTTAGACAATATTTTTAGAGAAAAATAAATTAGTAGAGAAAAAATGAAGATCTAACAAATAATTAACGATCATGGTCCCCCACTCCTTTGACCCAAAAAAAAAAAAATGTCCCCCACTCCTACCTAGTTATGGTTAGTCATGGACTCATGACGGGTCTAATACACCTGATAATTAATCAAATAAAATGTTTCGGGAGTTTACTCAAATAGCGTAGAAAAGGTTAGAAATGACTAGAATGTCATTTTTTCAGAATATTTAATGACATAAATTTTTTAGGAGGTGAGGTAGGAAAAAACTAATTATGAGGGTGCCATTAAAAAGCATTGCCAGGTAATTGTTTTTATCACAACTGTTTAAAGTTTTTAGGGGGAAAAACTCCTGCTCATTTAATCTATATAACGATAGAGAAATTATTTACGACATAGTTATATAAATATTGGCAGAGTTTTTGGATAGAGTTTTAAAAATTAGTAGTTTAATTTGGTAGAGATATCAGTGAGGGCAGACAAAATAAAAGCAGAGAGATTTATTGTTATCGGTAGAGATATTGGATAGATATATTGTAATGATGATAGAATTATGAAATTTTGATAGAGATGTCAGGACAATGGTGACAGATATCGTACGCTTATGTCGGATGGCAGTTTTGTTTGACAGATTTATGTAGTCATTATGGCAGACATATACGACTTAGTAGTTTTATATGACATATATAATTTTAAGCGATGATAGATATTTCCATACTGATAGATTTAATTAATAGCGATAGAGTTATTTGTTAGTGTAGTGGTAGACATATTTCTTACTGAAATAACAAAAGTTAGGTAGAGTTAAACCAACAGACGTGATAGAGTTAATTGGTTTGACAGATTTATACTATTGTTGTTTTAGGTTTTACTATTGATTAACAGTCTCCTTTGAGACGAGTTTCAAGCAGCCGCTAAAACTTCAAAGAACCGTCATCTGACCTTCTCGTCAACTATTACAGAGGTAGTTGTACATTAAAGTTATGTGGTTCTCCATTTACAGATCTAGATCTATTTCTCGTTTTCCATAATGGAGGATATATCACTAGTGTGTGGAAAGTGGGTTTTAGTAAAGAAGCGGTGGGAATTTTGTGTTGACGAAAGAAGAGGTTCGAGGGTGCTAATGGTGAGCAAAAAAACATTATATGAAGATTTTGTTTCCATGGTGTACGAGGATTTTGGGTTGGAGAGAGAGATGTTTGGTGTTCAACTAAGTTATAAGTTTTCAATGACGTTGCAAACAATGCCAGCTGATACACCTCCTGTTTTTGTCTGCAATCATCGCCAGTTTGAAGGATATCTTAGAATGTGTAAATCTGAGCGTCTATGTGTTGAGCTCGATATTGTAGGGGAAAGGAAAGTGTTGATCGATCAAGGTCCTACGGAGTATATAAGACTAAAAGAGAAACTAGGGGTGAGGAGTACAAGAAGAGGAAGGTAGGCTGGAAGGAACCCATCCACACTGAACAGAAAGTGGAGGAGAACAAAGGAGTTGAGGAAACGAAGTCATTTAAGGAGAAAGAAAGAACGGAGGTCTCAGATGCAACAATTCCTATCATTGATGAAGACGATGAATACCGATTTGACTGTTGCGAGGATAGTGACAGAGCTAGCTCCGGGGATGAAGACTATTGTTTGTATTCTAAGTTTTCAAACGTAGACGAAGATGAGAGAGAAGAAAAAGGTCAATATGGGAGGAAAAATAGGAGGAGGGCACCTTTGCGAGCAACGAGTTCAACCCCGGCTAAAGATTCAGTCCTTATCGAAGTTGGTGGTGTTGTAATTACCAAATCCATCAACCACCCATATGTAGGATAACTTTTCGGCCACATTGCCTTAGGACTCATTATCTTCATATAGAAATTAGAGGCCCCAAAATCCGTCCTCAAGAGGTTGTCCATGTTGGCATCAACTAGCTCAAATGAATAAGCATAAAGAACCACAAGAAGAACTTCTTACTAGGGATAAAGAAAATGATAACTTACATTTCTAGTTATATAAAATTCATTAGGGCATCCACCTTTGCAGCATCAGCCTTTTCGAATGGATCATAAGCTGTTGGGGATAACTTAACACCACGCAACATACTCTTGACCATTAAACTGCCAACAAAAGGATCTTGTTGGGTGGATGATAGGTTCCTTGGTCTAACTTTCCTTGTTACAACATCATCCTTGCACAACACTAACAACTTTTCCATAGCACCATCAAATGCCTTATTGCGAGCATCTTCAATAGGATCTGATTCATCAGAAAGTGTGGTTGGTCAAATTGAGGCTTTTTTTGGTGACATTGGTTCTTGTTTAATGGATGTACTATCGTCAACTTGCTTTACAAGTTGTGGGCGTTTGGTGGACTTTGAGTCTACTGGATCATCTTTGCTTTGGGCTTTGGGCTTACAGAATTTGGCTTGTGCATTTGGATTTCTAACAGCACAAGATATGGGGTAGCCATCTGAAGTTTCTTTCACCTGAACTAACCATGACTAAAACACAACATGTAATTTTTTGTCAATTCACATACCTCAATAGTCAAACATATGATAATACACTTCCCTAGTTTCTCAAATAGTTTAGCTTTGTTATGTTTTAATAACATAAAAGTAGATGTTTAAAATTATAAGATGTCAATGGAAAATTTAAAAGGAAGAAGTAGTAAATAGCAACCAAAAACATTTAAAATGCCACCAAATCGACTAGAACATCATTTTAAGTATCAATATCTGGTACGGAAATGTTTGAACAACTCTAGAGGAAAATTATAGAAAATTCATCAAGCAATAGACTTAAACTTCTTATTTTGTAATTCTACACTCAGCTACCCATTACGCTGCGAATGAAAACCCTTTTTTTTAATCAACCAATTTAACTTAAACACTAATTTAAAGAGAACTGTCGGTCGAGGATCTTACCTCATCTTTCTCTCCAACCACACCATCTTCACCTGTTGTAGATTCGGCGGCCTGAGTTTGAGGTTTGCCTTTCTTTATGAAATCAACATCCGCTTCTAGATTTGTAACCTTCTTTTCTAAACTTTTAAACTGTTCACTTAGCAAGACCACTTGACCGCCCAAATGAGAGTCCATGGTGTCAAATTTATTGGACAATGACGCTAACATATTCACCACGCTTTCAACACCAGCTACATCCAACGACACATGCACTCCACCAACTGACTTCGTCCTTTCAGCATATTCATCCCTTTTGCCTTTCTTGTCCGAACCACCAATTCCAAGCGACTTCTTCTTCGATTTGTTAAGCATTGCTGGATTTCCTATATTGTCTTCGCTTTCCACCTCCGCATCCAACTCCACGGCTTTCCTCTTTCCTGGCTTCCTCTCAACAACAGAACCATCCCAAGCTCGCTCATCAACACAGGCATTCATAATATCACCCAACAAATTGTCCAACAATTTAAAAACACCATAACCTTCGGTCTCATCAGGCCAGAATGGAAACAATTCTGCTTCAGGTTTGACAACTAAATGATGAATTTGGAGCTACAAAACACCAGAAATTGTAATCAAGTCAGTTATATTATTAACATCATACAACAGAACTCGATAAATACACTTGTATCTGCTTTAACAAACCTTCTTTTTCTTCCTCTCTGAGAATAAGAAGTCACCTATACTTTCCCTGGTACGACATGCATCCCAACTAAGCAGGAGGACATCATCACCTTGGTTTTTATTCCCGTATTCTTTGCCTAGTTCTCTAATACTCTCAAAAGCCCAAATCAACAGAACATGTGCACATCCATGAACCACATACGACGTGTTCTCATAGGACACGATTTTTATGGAGACTATTAGTCTCTTGAAACTTACTCGACCCCAAGGAAACCTCTCAAATGCTTCCGTATTGAAAACACGTTTAGCATATTCCAAAGGGATCCTACTAGATCGCGAAATCCCTAAAATACCGACATGCAACACAAACAAAAGCCCAATCATTTTCCTTTTCGGCTCACCCCATGTCCTACATTCCCTCAATACGTAAGTCAACTTTTTCCAGTTTGGTCCCACCCTAGAATCAACCTCATCTCGCCCCACAACTCTCTGTGATCAACATCCACTCTGTCTTCCTCATCAATTTTGTCACAGTTGAGGCCGGTGATATCACTAAACTCATGTAAGGAGAACCTAATTGGATTACCTTCTATTAGCGACCACATCTCATATCTCCTATGTATTGCTAATTGTTGAGTTAAGAAATGATGCACAATCTTGGAACCCCATACATATCGACTATCAGCGAGCTTCAAAATCCCTCTGACGTGCGAATTATCACGAATGTTGTTATAGACATCATCCCCAATGCAATCTCTCAACAGCCCAAAACTGTTTAATGTGCAATTAATGTGCATGCTCCTCTTCTGTAAAGGAGATTTTCACTGAGGATATAGTCTCGGAAGATACCTTAAGGTCTTTTCAGTACTACTAGATGCCATGTCCTCCCTGCAAATGACATTTTCAAAATCCATCAGACTCTATGCGACAAACATATCACATTATACAAAATCTTACTACACAATATCTTCTCTCAAAACTTAACTCTATCATTTCATCACAAATGATCTCTTCCTATACAATCTCTACCACAACTACATAATAGCCTCTGTAACTCTACCAATATACACATACCTTCATTGCCAATCCCCGCCAAATTCAAATCCAGTTACATTTTACAGATTTTTTTCACACTAGTTGCTACCAACCCAAATGTATCTTCACCCACACTAACTACCGCCACCAATTCCTATCAACCATCTCTAATTACCAGTTATTTTTCCTCCACCAATTCCTATCAACCATTTCAAAATTAAAGAAAGGGTTTCATTGTGTTACTAACTAACTTTCTGGGAGACTCGAAATTAAACTACACCCCTTAACCCAATCTTTCTACTCATCGTCGTCGTCACTATAACCTACTTTTCTCGGCCACCGCTAAATCTACCCAACCCACCTTCACCAAACTAAAATTTATAATACACAACTGTACTATCAACACATCCGAAGCTGTCACGGTGTTTATATAACTATACGTTTCACTCAGAACTTACCTTTACTGGATTCTCGCCGACGCCTAGCTTCGTTCTTCCGAAAATTTTCAAAATTTGCTTCTCTTCCTCTATATTAAAACCCCCTCACGAGAAAAATAACATTTATCCCAACTCCAACTCACCAGATCTCCTCACCCTCGCAGAGCCTTAACAAAGATTTTTCTTTTATGGTAATTCTGGAAAAGTTTTAGGTCGAAATCTCTCTTTAACTATCGGGTTTAACAATATGTAATGGTACTTCTGTAATTAATAGTTTAACCTAATGCTTTAACGTTTTTTTCAAATTTTTATGTGTTGTTTGAGTAAAAGTTGTTGTTTGAGTAAAAATCGAACTTATAAGTGATGTTTGAGTAAATTTATGAAATGTTTTAACGTAAGAAAACATATGCATTGCTTTCTCTTTAAAGTGAAGGTAACATTTGAAAATAATATTATACAATTTGGTATCTTTAGAAGAGAATATATGCCATTTGACAAATAAAGATCGACATAAACTTTTGCTTTTAGTTTTACACCTCTCTTTTGCTATCCCCCTTTTACTTTGTTGCTTTAGTCGTAATCTTTGTTTCGGACCGGATATGCATTCCTTAAGACTTCCTTTTCTTATCTCTTTTTCATTTAAAATAATTATTATCACAAGTATTATGTAACAACAATCCAAACAAAAATAATTAAAATATGCTGAAAAAAGTAGAAAAAGAAATAAAGTTTTGACAGAATCCAAAGCGATATACATCTCATCTGATTTTTTATGCTTCTTTGAGATCCACGCTCTTGCGAATCCTCAGAACTTTGACATTTATTTACCTGAAAAAATTTAAATTTTATATACACATATTATTAATTAAAACTTTGAATATCCTAATAATAAAGGTTACTATACTACTCCTCGATTCACCTAATTTTATGATGCACGTGCAAGCATCTTAAATAATATAACATGACTCATGACAGACCTTTATCATAAAACCCATGCATGTATAATTTGAATATGTTTTTGTGTGTGTTTTTCGTATCTTTTGTGATTTAAATCGGGTAAAACTAGAAATTATGTAAGAAAAATAATTTTACCTCCGCCACGACTGCAAACACCTCTGAGGAAAAGAAGGAAGATAATTAGAAGAACAACTGCAGCTAGTAGTCCTATGATGATCGCAAACGTCCTTTCACCTCCGTAGTTTGCTTTATCTATGTAATCAACAACAGTTTAGCATTGCAAAAAAATAAGGATCTTGCTTCATTTAAATATTAGTGCAAATTGCCCACAAAAAAAAAATAAAAATATATATATAAAAATATATATATATATATATATTAGTGCAAATCTTTATTTTCAGTAAGTTTTATAATATTCAAAACAAATTCTAAAGCAATATAGATAACTCAAGTTTTTTTTAGAGAGAGTAAACAAATTTATACATTAGAGACTTGCCTTACTAATAATAGTAAACTAATAGTAGTAACTAGTAAGTAAAGAAAACTTACAATTATGAGACTTGGCATAGTGTTGTGCCCCATCAGTTGAATATCTTGCGTAACACTTAGCCAAGAACATGTCTCCGAAGACGGACGTGCCACAATCATTCTTTAGCCGTCCGATGGCCGTTCCTAAACAGTCTTGGCACTCCGATACAGATAGATCTCCTACACACTGTCCCATACCTTGAACATCACCGGACCCTCCCGCTCGAAAATAGCCTCCACCATTGACTAGCTCCGTGAGAACGGCGTCTCTCCGGCCGATCCCATCAGTGTTGTAACCCTCAGAGGGTCCACACTTCTTGAGGACAACGGTCTTGTCTTCTTGGCCAAGGAAGCTGATATTATCGTACTTGATGTAGCAGCCGGCTAGCTGGAGTGCTCCACCGCAGGTGAAAGGACAAAGAGGGCCAACTTGAGAGACGGCACGTGCCACACACGTAGCGCAGTCGGGCATGGAGAGGTCACCGCGGCATTGGAAGAGGCCACGGGCTGTGTCCGAGGAGGAAGAGCCCATGATGGTGAAGTTGTTGTAGGATGAGTATGTGGCTGAGTTGACTAGAGAAGTGAGAAGAGAGTTGAGGTTTGACTCATAAGCAGAGGACGGAGAGAATTTTTGCTGGGAGCAGCCGCCGTAGACGAATGTGTCTGTGGCGGAGGTTGCGGTGGAAAATGAAGGAGCCGTTGCGGCAATGAGAAAGAAGAAGGAGAGAGTTTTGATGATGGTTCTTGCCATTGGCATTGATGGTAAAAGAGAGAAAGACATTAGCAATGAAAATGGATACTTATTTATACATGTTAACTGATTAAGGTTTACTTAAAGGTAATGTGGAATGATGAAATGGTAACGTGAATTCGTATGATTTAACTACTCACATCATATATCAAGTACAATGGTAACTAATCAGTAATCACATAATTATGAGAAGAATGAGTTATTTTTATAGTATTCATTTCAATATTGATTATGTTTATGCGATTCAATAAATCNAAAGAGATTGAAGGAGCCGTTGCGGCAAGGAGAAAGAAGAAGGAGAGAGTTTTGATGATGTTTCTTGCCATTGGCATTGATGGTAAAAGAGAGAAAGACATTAGCAATGAAAATGGATACTTATTTATACATGTTAACTGATTAAGGTTTACTTAAAGGTAAACTGCATGTGGAATGATAAAATGGTAACGTGAATTCGTATGATTTAACTACTCACAATATATATATTAAATATATATAATGGTAACTAATCAGTAATCGCAGAAGAATGAAGTTATTTTTATAGTATTCATTTCCATATTGATTATGTTTATGCGATTCAATAAACTAGGGCTGGGCAAAATAACCGATAACCAAATAACCGACCGAAACCGAACCGAAAAAAACCAAACCGAATCGAACCGAAATTCTTCAAATACCCGAATGGTTAGTAAAAATCTATATCCAAACTAACTGAAACCGAACCGAACCGAACCGACAATTAAATGGTTAACCGAAATATCCGAAAACCTAGAAGATATCAAATATTATATACTTAATATTATGCAAAACTATAAAATAAACTTAAAATATAAATTATTTCTAGATTCAAAACAATTAAATATTTTAAATAATCAATATATGTAAATGTTATTATTTTGAATTTACAAAGTTAAATACTATTTTGTAAAATTGAATCCATATTTTTCCCTTTTTTGTATTTTTGTTATTGTATATTTGGTTAATTTTGGTTATATTCGGTTAGTTTTGGTTATATTTGGTTTATTTGGTTAATGTTAATATAATTTATGTTAGTTATGGTTATTTATTTAAATAACCAAACCGAAACCGAACCGAAAGAAACCGAACCGAACCGAACCGAAATTTCAAAAATATCCAAATGGTTACTATATTACTATATCCAAAATAACCGAAACCGAATACAACCGAACCGAAACCGAATGGTTAACCGAATGCCCAGGCCTACAATAAACCATCATTGTTATTGATCAAAATTGTTTTAAATTTTTATCATATATATTTTCAAAATTTAGCAATCAATATTTAGTGTTTTACTTAATTATTTCTTAATCTGCAATAAGTTAGCTTATCAAATTATTGAGAAACGTTTGAGGGTGTGATCGCAAAGTAAGCTAATTAGTGATGGGTAATAATTAGAAGGTGTAAATTAATTGTAAAATTTAAATATATTTTCAATAACATGTGGATGGGTTCACTAAAGAAGTTCTAAGCTTTTCATAAAGCAGGCAGCCATGCAAGAAAAGGTTTTCTAATTCTTAAAATTTATAATAATATTAGGCATATAGAAAATAATTTATTTTAAAATGCAGTAGTTATCATGATTATGTGCTTATAAGCGTTATACATATATCTAAAATATAACTTTATAGGTCGCAGTACCGTAGTGCGGACCCAAATTAATTTAGAATATATGTATACATTAATCTTAAGTATTTACTATTTACTTTTTTATTTTACTTAATGTTGTGAACTCTTTACATAAAATATCGATATCAGACTATTCAACACTTCCCATAGATTACTCCAAATTTAGACTCAACTAAATATCGACTTAAGTGTTAGATTATTATTTGTTGTGTAAATATGTAATTTTAAGTTGTGATTAAACTTTTATTTGTAAATGATTATTTCTTTTTACTTTATATTTTTTAGTTGTAGTTAACTTATAATTTTTGACGGGAAAAAAACAAATTAACTCTTATTTTCAAGATGTAGTGAAGTACTAATGTCAACGGCCCATTTTTTCTTTTTCTTTTTTAAAGAAGTTGTAATGTAAACAAGATAACTGAAAAATTCACAACTTCAAAAAAGTAAATAGTAAATAGAGACTTTAACAACAATCTTCACATTTTCAATAATATTATTATTATTTTTTTTTGTGAAAAACATTTTCAATAATATTATGTTGGTCTTTCTTCCATAACAAAAAAGTGTTAAATTGAAAAGAAAAAAGGAAATAGTATTTATTTTATCTTTCATAACTAAAGAATGTCAAATTGTAAAGCTGAATATTCTTTTTTCTTTTTTCTTTTTTTCTACAAATAATTCTCGAAGGGAGGGTAGGTGGGTGATCTCCGTGAGAGCTTTAAGGTTCATATTTTTCTGGTTAAATTTAATTTAATTTTTCTTAAGTTAAAATTGTAAAGAAAGAAGAAACCTCCAATGCAAATGCCAATCACTTAACCTCGCGAATGACAGAGTTGTGGGATTGTCTTTTACAGCTTGATTTGTTTGATGTGCGCTATTAAGGTCCTCTTTTCACCTGATTTGTCCGGCTGGAAACACAAATCAAAGGGAAATGTGTTTGTCGGCTCTCAGTGCAAAACAGAAAACATTCAAAAGAGAGCTAAAAACACTTTCGAAAGAGAATTTTTCAGATATACAAAATAGAGTGAGAAAGACTAACTTACTGCTACAAACTGTGCAGGTACAAGCTATATCCAATCCGTCGCCAGCTCTGTTCCAAGAAGAGAAAGACCTCCACACCAAATGGAATTTCCTCAGAAGGGTGGAAGAAGCGTATTTCCGACAATGATCTCGCATTAACTGGCTTAAAGAGGGAGATTTAAACACGGCTTACTTTCATCGCATTACCAGGATCCACAATGCATTCAACGCCATCAGATCCTTCTCTAGCTCTTCGGGAGCTATTATTGATGATCCAGTTGAAATGAGTCGACTGGCTGTTAGTCATTTTGAATCTCTACTTGGTTCTGTTGTTATGCTACCCATCTCCGTTGGTCATGCACGGATACAAAGCATTATAACTTACCGATGTTCCCCTGAACTAAAACTCACAATGGTAAAACAGCCTACCATTGAGGAAATCACAAAGGTAATGTTTAAGCTAAATGCAAATAAGGCACCAGGGCCTGATGGTTTTACCTCTGCCTTCTACAAATCCGCTTGGGGGATCCTTGGTTCAGATGTCACCACAAGCATTCAAAAGTTTTTCTACACATCCTTCTTGCCTTCAGCGACTAATGCAACAACACTTGCTTTGATCCCGAAATTCCCCGGAGCCTCTCTCATCTCAGATTTTTGACCAATCTCCTGTCTTAATACTCTATGTAAAGTCATCTCCAAGCTTCTGGTAGCAAGAATCAAACCTGCCCTCCCAGCTTTGGTCCAGCGGAATCAAACTGCATTTATCAAAGGAAGACTATTAGTTGAAAATACCTTGCTTGCTGTGGAACTTGTAAATGGTTATCATCGAGAGAAAGAACCCAAACGGATAACAATAAAGGTTGCCATCACAAAAGCATTTGATACTATCCGATGGGAATTTATCTTTAGCTGTCTAAGGGGAATAGAAGTACATGAACTCTATATTCAATGGCTTCGGGCATGTATATGCACTCCCTCCTTCTCATTTGGCTTCAATGGGCGCGTGCATGGGTACTTTAAAAGTAGAAGAGGGCTCAGGCAGGGTGATCCACTATCGCCTTACCTCTTCGTTCTTGCACTAAATTGTCTTTCTGCCATGTTAGATAAAGCTGCAGAAGAAGGAAAAATAAAGTATCATTACAGGTGTCGTGATTTAAAGCTCACTCACTTATGCTTTGCAGACGACTTGTTGATATTTGTAGATGGATCATTAGCCTCGGTTCAAAGGGTCCTTACCATTTTGAAGGATTTTGAAGCTGTCTCTGGTCTGGCTGTCAGTCTCCCTAAGACTAGTTTCTTCTCTTCCGGGCTTTCTCAACCTGAAATTGACCAGATCAAACTTGAAACAGGGGTTAGCCATGGACAACTACCGATCCGTTATCTAGGCATACCTCTCTGCACTAAAAAGCTTACCTTGCTCGACTGTGCTCCTCTGATTCAGAAAGTAAAAAGTAGCTTAAATGCCTGGTCCACGAAATCTCTCTCATTTGCGGGAAGGTTACAACTCCTAAACATTGTGATTGCTGGACTGACGAACTTCTGGTGCTCAGCTTTCCTCTTGCCAAAGAAGTGTATTGACACATTGAACTCTCTAACTGGTGCTTTCCTGTGGAAAGGAACTACAAAGGGTCATCACTAGGCCCGAGTGGCTTGGGAAACTATCACAAATGCGAAATCAGAGGGAAGACTAGGTATTCGTGACTTGCGGAAATGGAATACAGCATGTATGATAAAACTTATCTGGCTCTTATTCTTCAGGGCAGGCTCGGTGTGGGTTGTGTGGTTCAAGTCGGCTGTTCTCTCTGGGGATCCTAGTAACTTTTGGACCCAGAAGCCAAGTAACAAGTTCTCCTGGTTAACGAACAAACTTTTAAAGCTTTGGGAAGAGGTATTCCATTGGATAAAGATTAAGGTTGGCAATGGAAGAAGTTGTAGGTTTTGGAGCGATCACTGGTGTAGTCTAGGACGGCTGTCAACCTACCTGCACAATGAAGGAACTTTGGGCATCCCGCTAAGATCAACCATCGCAGACCTCTGGCGTCATGGCACATGGAGGGTACCACCTGCACGATCCGAAAAACAGGTCAATCTTCATATTGAGCTAACTACCTTACAACTAGAAGACGAAGAGGATAAGTACATCTGGTGGATTAATGACCAACTGCGAGATGGTCGAACTACTGGTAAATCTACACTGCCCTAAAAGAAACTCTACCTAAGGTGGCATGGTATAGGATCGTTTGGTTCACTAAAGGCATACCAAAGCATAGATTCCTCACCTGGTTATTTGTGTTGAATAGATGTCCAACTAGGGATAGACTTCGATCTTGGGGTTTACAGGTAGATCCGTCTTGTCTGCTATGCAGATCGACTGAGGAAAGTCGTGATCACCTTTTCTTTGACTGTCCATTCAGCTGGAGCATCTAGAACCTCATCGCCAACCGCTGCTCCTTCTCCATGTCCGTTCTTGGTCTGACTGCCTTCAGCAACTCACCAGCTTCCAAGGTTCTAGAGTTGTCAAGATACTCCTTCTCACGGTTTGGCAAGCTACGATCTACAACATATGGACGGAAATGAACCATCGTCTTCATCGGAACAGCTTCAAGTCCGCCGACCTTATTGTTAAACAGATCGACTCTCTTGTGCGAAACAGAGCACTCAGCTACCGTCACTCTAACTCCATCCTATCCTCCGACATGCTACAACTCTGGTTTGAAGGATCTTGTTAAAAGAAAAGACAAACCCTAATTGCCCCTGGATTCTCCTCTTGTTAAAAAAAAGGATCTCGTGTTTTTTCATCCCAATCATTGATGACAGCGTGGAGTGGTTCGCCGTTTCATTGGTTATGATTCAACTCTTTGGTTCAAGATTGGTTCTATTCTAACTAAGGGGTTTTTAGTTTGGTTTAATATTTATTTTAATATTTATCTTATTGGGTTTCGGCTCTGTAAAATATTTGGTTCCATGCCTTTAAATTTGAATGATTTAAAAAAAAAAAAAAAAAAACCTTTTTCGAACGAAGACACATTTCTCCAACTGTACCATCGCACTCATCGAGTTTTCCATTTCTTCTTTTTAGGATATTCATTGCTTGCTCTCGAAGGAACACCCGTACCACTTCATTTAACATTTCTTTATTTTCAAAAGATAGGAGAGTTTTCGTACTATAGTTAACATATGATAATATTATCATCATAACTAAACATTTCAGGCATACTCATAAAATTTGTTGATTTATTGTTTGTTTGTATTGATGTTGGTGAAATCCAAAGTTGTAGATAGAAGATATTCAATTTTGGTAACATTAAATGTATTTCAAATTTGTCATTCAGAATCACTATTGTAATACTTCCTCTGTCTCACAAAGATTGATGTTTAGAATCTTTTATATATTTTAAGAAAACAATAATTATTGAATTTAAATATATTCTTTTTTTTTACTAAAGAGATATTATTTAATTTTAAACTAATAACAGTTCAAAATTTTAAATCTTTTCAATGATTATTTCTTGAAGTTTACAAAACATCAATCTTTGTGGGACAAAAAAATATCCCAAAACATCAATCTTTGTGGGAAAGAGGGAGTATAAGTTTGAGTTTGTTATATTTCCTCAATTTCAAAATATAAGATGTTTTGAATGGAAGCATGCAGATTAATAAATAACCATTTTAAAAAAGTTCAACTAATCATAAACAAGACTGCATAGTAAAAATTATTAAACTAATCTAAAAATAGCATAGAAAATTGAAAACATCTTATATTATGAAACAAAAAATATTCTCTAAAACATCCTATATTATAAAACAGAGGAAGTATTATTTTCTCAAAAATCTATACTAGTATTTTTGTAGAGTCTTTTAAGAAAAAAAATTTATATATTTTTTAACAACACCAATATAAAAAAATATTGAATCAAATTGATTTAATTAAAATTGTAAATTTTTGTGCGGTATACTGTGGATTATATACTAAATCACTATAATTAACAAAATAGTACATTAACAAAATTAAAATAAAAATTTGTCAATGATAATATAGTTAATGATTTATTTTTCATGTTCAAGAAAACCCTCTACACTTTGTGTGTCTCGTTTTCAATATTTTTGTTGTTGTTTACATTATTCATTTATATTTATGTTTTTTTGTTTTTAGGAATATTATTTTTATAGGTTGTGAAATACTTCGGAGATTTAGAGGAGAAAAGTCTTCGGAAGGTCTAGGAAATACATTCTTTGAGATAATGCTTTGCGCAACTTCGTTTTGATGTGAAACCGATGCAAGAAAATCTGACTTCGTTTTAATAGTAAATGTCTGACTTTGGCTCATTTTTGGGTATGCACCAAGTAGATCCGGTTAGACGATATCAAACTTGGTTGATGATGAGAATCGATCATAGTCAAAGGTTATTTTCTAACAAAATGATATATGTGAGGCGTGCTAGTCCAACAACGCCCCGGGTGGCATTATGCCTGTTTATTTCGTCCGACGATTACCAAAAAATAACGAGTAATGCATGGACTGATCGGTTTTTATCCGATTCAAATATTTTTT
The DNA here is from genome assembly GCF_000633955.1 of Camelina sativa. Taxonomy (NCBI): domain Eukaryota; kingdom Viridiplantae; phylum Streptophyta; class Magnoliopsida; order Brassicales; family Brassicaceae; genus Camelina; species Camelina sativa. The sequence continues at coordinate 23,577,758 of NC_025695.1, read as the reverse complement.
TACTCCAAACTAACTTTTAGGATTTTCTTTTATTATTTATGTTAGAGGTTTGACTTCTTGAGATTAAACGCTGGGAGACTAGTTTAACTTTATCTTAGTGATTTGATTTCAAAAACTGAATAGAAGTATAGAACGTTGCCTGAGTTAACTTTATTGTAGTGATTTTATTTTAAGAACGTTACATTATCTTATTCCTGTTTCATTATCGTATTTATAATTTCATGAATCCCTACAAATTTTCTATGCCCAATGCTTTTATCTTATTGATTTACGTCGCTTTCATTTCTGTTTAATTTGAGTAAAAACAACAAAAATCTCTTTTATGGTCTTAACTCTATTTGAGTCTAACAAATTTGTAGTGTAATTTTTGGTATTTTTTGGATTTGATCCTAAAGTATTACATAGTCATGTCTTTTGACTCTGGTAGTGTACACATTAATTTTTAATTGTTCTTTAATCAAAATTCATTCAAAAATATAACCTCAGACAATTAACAATTAAATTAAATGAGACGTTAAATGTTTTGAAAAAAATATCCAATTCTTCAAAAACGAAATGTAAAATAAAAACAATTTCCACAAATGATCGACATCTCTACTCTCTCTTTCTCATTATCTAATAATATAGATCCGGAATCTTTTTATCGTTCCAAATATCATTCCGATGTTATCAGAATTACTACCAAACTAGGTTTTATCCCATGGTGTACCACAAGTCTTTTATTTTGTTGATATATATATTGTTAACGGTTATAGCTAAAGTTTTGTAGAAACTCTTGATTCGCAAGTTGAGAATATACATTTTACGATTTGTTAGTTAGGATTTAGGAATGAATAATCTGGCATATTCTTATTATGATTCTCAATTGATATTATTGGATTAATAGTGTACATTTAAAGCTAATAAGATCTTACCAAATATGTAATCGTTTATTAAACGCAAATTAGATATTTCCTAAGATGTATTCATCTTGAATTAGTTGCTATATTATAGAGATGTGAATTAATGTGATTAAGAGGATGTGGTTACATAATTTGGGTTATCAATTCTTTTTGTCAAACTCAGTCCTAAAAATTCGGCATGCAAATTAGATCTTTCCTAAGATACAATGGGCATTAATTGACATTAATTGGATGTAAATAAGTATGCTATGGGTTAAAAACCGGCCCAAAATATTCGGCAATCTTTAGGAGGATCCAGATAATTGAATCGGTTATAATTTTAGTTAAAAATCCGACCCGAAGTTGCCAAAAAGTGATGGCACCCTATTGTACTCCAAAATATATTCCAAAATGTATTCCAAGCTCTATATGTGGATATACTTGTTTGGTTACAAATATCCTAAGATAATTTTTAATACATATTCGTTTATAAAAATTCAAATCACATTATATACTGAAAAAAATCTAAAATTTTATTAACTTTATGTATTAAATAGTAATTAAAATAATTAAATATAAGATTAAATAAAAATGAAAGGAGAATTATATTTTAACCTAACATATTGATTTAAATTAGATAGATATATTTTAGGAAATTAATATTATCAAATAAAGAAATGATTGTGTTTGGTTGTAAGGATTGTAGAGAATTTAGTTGAGACTTGTTTGGATACAAAGATAAGAGAGGATAACACAAAAATGTACTTCAAAAATGTTAACATAGATGCAGAGATTAACATAAAAAAAATATTACCTAAAAGAAGAGCTTCATATATATCACAATGCACGGTAGTATTAGTTTATGTATCAAAATCTTTACTAATAAAAAGTAGAAGCTAAAAGCTCCTAAAGGCATCCAGATAGGATTTAAAACCTCCAATTGTGATTAGACATGTCACTAATTAACATTTTTTAAAATCTCCAGAATTTATACACTTTTCAAGATTAAAAAAATATTAAAAAACCACCAATAGTAATTAGCCACCTCACTAATTAACAATTTTAAAGGCGTCCACCTAAGCTTTAAAACAACCAATAGTGATTAGCCACCTCACTAATTAGCATTTTTAAAAATCTTCAGAATTTATATATTATTTAGATTTTTAAAGAAAAAGAAAAAATAAAAAAACCACCAATAGTGATTAGCCACGATTTATGGATTATAGAAATATCTATATAATAAAATATTTGTAAATTTCTCCTGAATTTATATATTATTTATATTTTTAAAGAAAAAGAAGAATTTAAAAAACCACCAATAGTGATTAGTCACCTCACTAATTAACAATTTTAAAAAATTTCCATAATTTTTATATTATTTAGATTTTTAAAGAAAAAGAAAAAGTAAAATCTATGGAAATAAAATCTATATAATAAAATATTTGTAAATTTATGGTTGAAAAAGTTTAATCTATACTAAATAAAAGTAGGAGCTATAAGCTCCTAAGGCTGTCCACATAAGATTTTAAACAACCTATCGGGATTTGACATGTCACTCATTATAGAAATATCTATATAATAAATATTTGTAAATTTCTCCTGAATTTATATATTATTTGGATTTTTAAAGACAAAGAAGAATTTAAAAAACCACCAATAGTGATTAGCCACCTTACTAATTAACAATTTTAAAAAAATTTCCATAATTTTTATATTATTTAGATTTTTAAAGAAAAAGAAAAAGTAAAATCTATGGAAATAAAATCTATATAATAAAATATTTATAAATATTTGGTTGAAAAAGTTTAATCTATACTAAATAAAAGTAGGAGCTATAAGCTCCTAAGGCTGTCCACATAAGATTTTAAACAACCTATCGGGATTTGACATGTCACTCATTAACATTTTTTTTATATTTTCAGAATTTTCTATATTAAAAATTATTTTAAACAATCTATCAGGATTTGACATGTTATTCATTAACATTTTTTTAAATTTCTGGAATTTTCTACATTAAAAATTTTTAGAAAAAGGAAAATTTTAAATTTATGAAAATAAAAGAACTTTGTACAACGTCCCACATCGGGTAGAAAATTTTTAGACAATGGTTCAGAACCCGTATAAATAAGATTAATATGCTTCCAACAACGAATGCGTAGGAAAGCTTGATTTATTAGGCGTCCAAGTTTAAAAGTTTTATTTGGTTTGATCCGGTTTTTTATTTGATCAAACTAAAACTTTAAAAAGTTTCAAAAACAATTATAATATTTAAAATTTTTAAAAGTTAAATATTATAAATATTGAAACTTTTCTAAAGGTTCAAATATTATATTTCAAAACCTTTTAGAAGTTTAAAATATTATAAATATTGAAACTTCTAAAAGTCTTAGCTTTTAAAAGGTTTCAAAATATTATAACTTTTAAATTCTTAGCTTTAAAAGGTTTTTTAAAAGTTTAAATTTATTCGGTTTGATCCAGTTTTTTATTTGATCAAACTAAAACTTTAAAAAGTTTCAAAAAAAAAATAATATTTAAATTTTTTAAAAGTTAAATATTATAAATATTGAAACTTTTTAAAAGGTTCAAATATTATATTTCGAAACCTTTTAGAAGTTTAAAATATTATAAATATTGAAACTTCTAAAAGTCTTAGCTTTTAAAAGGTTTCAAAATATTATAACTTTAAAATTCTTAGCTTTTAAAAGGTTTTTTAAAAATTATAATTTATAAATTTTAAAAGTTTAAAATATTATAAATATTGAAACCTTTAACCGATAAGAATTAGATATTTCACTAATTAATTACTATGCACAAATCATCTGAATATTACTATGCACAAATCATCTGAATATCATCTGAATGTTTTAGATGAATATTATATTTGATGTAATATAATAATTTTGTATTTGATAGTGATCTGTGTATGACTTTACAGATGATTTGATATTCTTGCAGTAAATTTTTTATTTTTAAGTCTAAGAAAGATTGACGTCGCAAGATCATTTGATGTTGTTTGAGTTTAAAGAAGAAGAATCGACGAAAAGTTGTTTTAACTATACATGTGTTCATATACAGTAAATAATATGAAGAATAAGAAACATTGAATAAAAAACACGAAAACATAGGTGGTAGCGATCAATTAAATATGAAAAATGTGATAAATTCATGATTATAAAATTGTTTCGTTTTCCTGGTGGTCAAAAAAATAGTTTAGGATATGTGAGGTCACCAGTTTGATCCGCTTCGCCTGGACGTCGAGTTAAATTCATGATTTTTTTATCAGATTTGATTTTATAACACAACTGATTTTTATATTTTTTTAAATGGTGTATCTGAAATTTAATTTTTTCCTTAATACTAATTTAAACTTTTTTATAAGATAATATTTCATTACCGTCATCAATCATATATAATTTTCATCGAAATATATCAAATAAACCCACTCATAGCATGGGTTCAAAACCTAGTATTACCTAAAAGAAGAGCTTCGTATAATCGTTTGATCAGTTTCTAATTGACATATACACATCAAAAAGTCTTTATCTTTACACTATTTTTTTTATCAACGAATTTACACTATTTCTATAAAAAAAATGTTTCCAGCTTTGAATAGGTTTATTAACTAGTATTGGAATTCATAAGCACGCATATTCTTAGCTCTCCATTATCAGATTATATCGCATGATCTTACTCATTTCCGATACTAATTGATTAATGTAAGAATATGCAAGGGCTAGTATATACTAACTATAATTATTAGATTAGCGACACATATTCTAATGGTAATATTGCACTTTAGCACACTTTTTGTCTACAATACACTTTCTTAGATTGAATTGTCAAAAACACCCTTTTACTAAACCACCTCTTTCCCAACCAATTCTTTTTATGCACACAATAATATGCTCAATAAAAAAACAAAAGTATCATCCTAACCACATCTTTTCTTCAACAAACCTCACAATATCTTTTTTCTTTTCTTTTATTTACAGCAATATCTTCTTATTTTTCTTTTCTTTTATAATTTCTTAATTTTCAGATCCATCATCTTCATCACTCTCTTTCTCTCTCTCCAATGAACATCTTCACCACAAAAAAAAATGGGGAAACTCTAGATACTCAGTTCATCTCCCTCCCTCCATGATATCATTCTCACACATGCTGTTTTACCTTCTTCTTCATATCTCTAATTTATTTTCATACTCTAGATACAAAGCTTTGACTTGGATAAATGCCAAATTATGATGAAATCTATTTTTTAATCTTAATAAAACATTCAATCCAAATATTAAAAAAAATATTTTACTACGAAATAAAAGGAGAAATAAGGAAAAACCATATATCTCCAATTCATCTTCTATTGTTATAGTTCTCACTTGCTTCGTTCTCTCCACAAGGACTTTTAAAAAAGGTAACATATGGGAATTGGTTGTTGATGGTACAAAGAAACTAAACATATGGTCACTGTTTCGTGAACATCATGTGGTCAATTTACATGTAAACTAACCATATGATCAATGTCTCGTGGATAACCCTTAAGAAAAACAACATATGGGAATTGGTTGTTGATGACACAAAGAAAATAACCATATGATCATTGTCTCGTGGACATCATGTGGTTAATTGACATCTAAACTAACCATATGACCATTGTCTCGTGGACAACCCTTTAAAAAAACAACATATGAGAATTGATTGTTGATGCCACAAAGAAACTAACCATATGGTCACTGTTTTATGGACATCACGTGGTCCATTTACATGTAAACAAACCATATGGTCATTATTTTGTGGACATCATTGGTTTTGAAGATTAAGGGGAGACGAATTAGACATGAACAAAATCCAGAAAACTAAATCGAAATCCAGAACAAAATACAGAAAACGAATTGAACTCACATTATATAAGCAAAGCTTCTAGATCTTCTTTCATGAAGATTGTATAAAAAAAAACATGAGTGCAATTTCCTTTTCGTTGACAAAAAAATAGAGAAATACCAGCAACAATAAACCTAAATCAGATATGAAGAGATCTAATTTCAAGTTGGACATGAACAAATAGAAAGAAAAATAAAAATAATTGATGGAGAGGAAGAAGATGAGGAAGAGAGAGAGATGGAATTGGCAAAAAAGTGGAAAAACATGTTTGAGGCTAAAATGGTCTAAAAATAATGTGAACAATGGAAAAATTGACAAAAAGTGCCTAGTGGTCAAAAAGTGTGTTAAATGAACAAAGTTTCCCACAAAGTGTGTCTCCATGTAAATCTCCATATTATAATTAGCTACAGATGACATGATATCACACATTTCTAATACTCCCTCTGTATCATAATAGTTGATTTTTTAGGATTAGCACCAAGATTAAGAAAAATAATAAATATTATATTATTATTAATTACTTTTGTTTTATATTTCTTTTAATACTCATTTACTTATATTTTTCTCACACTTGTCATTCAAATGCATGCATATATTTGATTATTTATTATAAAAGTAAAAACATTAATTAGTTGTTTGATTTTAAGAATAAAAATACATTAAATAGACTAAAGAAATCATCCTGTGATACATGAAAAAATCCTAAAACATCAACCTTTATGATACAGAGGGAGTACTAATGAAGTGAAATGGTACCAATGAATTTGAGTTCGTGCGCCTCACCAATGAAGCTGGCTCTCTTTTTCTTTACACTGGACACGATTTTGGTGGAAAACATTTTGCAATGCTGCACTATTAAAATCGTTCTGTAAAATAAATGCTAATTAGTTAGTTATAAACATAAAGTCCATTTACCTGAGCAATAAGTTCTTAATTAGAAATTTTTAAAGGTGAAAGTTGGAATCGAAGAATTGTTCCAAACCAAAACGAGTTGGACGACATAAATTTTACCAATGTCGAAAAAAATCATTTAAAAACTGGTTTTACTCATGATTTAGCTTGTAAATAAGCCTAAAGGAGTTGTTAGTTGTTACCACATGGTATATATATGAAACAGTATTTGTTGATGATAGTAAACCCCAACTTGAACTTCCACCCCTTGAGATACTTCCTCTGTTTTTTTTTACTTGTTACTCTAAGAGGAATTCGATTAACACTTGATATACAACATTTTTGACATTACCATTTGTTGATTGCTGAGGCGATTCTTCCACTTCCTTAACATTTGAATCCACTTTATGCACCATCAATACATCAGAAACGGAATGTAGAACCTGTAAAACTGAGGCACTCTCCAACGGTTCGATTAAGGGATCTGAATTCTTCACCGTTTCCACGAACGTGTCAGGATTCTTCACGACTTTCTGGATTTGATGAACTTCTTCTATATCATCGGAAGCTGGATCATTGTCACGTTCCATCATGACGATCCGAAATCTCTTGTGATTTATCTGTTGATGACCAGGAGTGTCTTGTTCTTCACAAAAGATGCATAAACGTTTTTTCATTATGTCATACACCTCCTCAAATGAATACTTTAGGGGAATCATGCTTGTGTGAGGAAGATTTTGGTCCGAAGAGCTCGAATGCACTGATACCAATGAAACAGTATTTGTTGATGATAGTAAACCCCAATCCATGAACTCACCGAGAATTCGAGGAAAGGGAGATCTCAGCCTAGCAAGTGATTACGAAGGAAGAAGAATCACTTGTAAGGGATTGAGAATCAATAGATTGTTAACAAAGAGATTTAGGGATTTTGAGAAATTGTTTATTTGATTGATTAGATTTGTAAATTGTGGTTAAGGCCATACCCCATACATATAGAAGCCAGAAAGATGAAATAAGTAAACCATAAATCATAATTAACTAAACCAGAAATCAGATAGCCTAAACCAGGTTATTAACCGGTTTATCCTGTAACAATATATCAAACAACATTGAAATTATTTTCCTAGGAAACACATGATACTTGAATACAAAGACTTCTCCCTACCTACAAAGACAATTCAATAAACTATGAGATTTGTTTTTTTTTTTATGTTAGATTATATGTTTTAGGGTTTTGGATGCTATATGTTCTAGAATATTAAAATTACGGTTACTAATTTCTTTTAGAATTATTTTAACTTTTAAATATGTTTTTTGGATATTACAAATAAAATGTTACTTGACCAAATGTACATCCAAATTAATAATAGGGAGATATAAGTTTCATATATGTTATATTATATTTCTATATATATATATATTAATGATTATATATGTTATTGTTTTTATTGAGTTATTTTGGATTATATATATATATATATATACATATATACTCCTTTCGACAAGAATCACAAGATATTTTTATTATGTTTTATATGATATTTTTATTTTCTAATAATTCTGTTCATGTGAAACAAAGATTTAAAATTTTATGAAGTTAGTAATGTGAATATAATAGTTTTGAAAATGATCTAATGTTTTTAAATTATTGATGGCTAAAAATTAATGGTGTTATTTCTTAAATTTGTCTATTCGAGCAAGGATTCTCCACATTTTATTACATTCAGTCACCAATTTTTTCTTTTTCTAGTTTGTGTTGATGAAAAAGCTTATGTTACCTTTTTTTTTATCAACCATTGGGCCACAACATGCCGGCCCATTAGCCTAATCCATATATTCGTAGGAAACGGGACTCGATCTCTAGTGTGATGGTGTCTTGTGCATTAAGAACTTACCTTTGACCACTACACTTAGATCACTTCACATCTTATCTAATTCTTATACTTATTACTTCACTCAAAGTTTGGTCCGACTGACGGAAGTTTAGCGTCCCTTTTATCAAATTAATTTGGCTTCTTTTCTTATATTTTAGCTCAATGCGCCATTTTAATTTAAACTTGTACTTTTTCATTCTTCTTTCTTAGATTTTCCTTTTTTTTTTTTGCTATGATTTTGTTGCTCGTGGTTGTTGAGTAAATTACCAAATCCCAAGCCTTTCTATGATCCATTAGTTCATAACTAAACTGTATGAATTAAAAATAATTTTCTTGATTATTCTCTACTGATTTGTCAGAGACCATCATACAAGGTCCAGAGCAAGGACCTAGGCTTTAGAACCTGATGTTAAATGGGGATTCAGGTATGAGTTTCGACTTGACAAAGGATTATGTTTACATTTTTCTGAAGTCAGCTGCTGAAAGTTAGTGAGGAATTGGATGAAAAATATACACCAAACAGTCTTTGAATTCTAAAACCAAACCAAATTATCAAAATGGTTTTATCTATAAGAGTAAATAGTAGAAGTGTATAAGTCTAGGGATCTCCTTGTAAATACTTTAACACTAGGCTCCATCTCTATGTATATATATGGATGTAGCTACTCTGTTTTCATATATACAATCATACATTCCTTATATGGTATCAGAGCTTCGATAAACCCTAAAAAAAATTTTGATTTCCGTCGCTCTCCGCCACCACCACGACAACCTCTGGTAACAACTCTCCTTTGTCTGGTGAGGTCATCTTCACCAACACAACCACGCTGTTCAACGTCAACACTGCTAACGTTACCAAGCTCAATGACACGAACTACCTTATGTGGAGTCTGCAGATCCATGCCTTGATTGACGGCTATGAGCTTTCTGGTTATCTCGATGGATCTCTCCCCCTCCTCCACCCACCATCATTGTAAATGCCACAACAAAACCAAATCCTGATTTCACGTTTTGGAAACGTCAAGACCGTCTTCTATACAGTGCTCTCTTGGGTGCAATGTCGACCTCCGTTCAGCCGTTGGTTTCTCGTGCTACCACTGCTGCTGAAGCATGGGAAACACTCGCTGCAATAACCGAAGTTCATGAACGACTCCGTAATCGAGAAGTCACACTCCAAACTGCAATCACAACTACGCCATTCCCAGTCTCTGCAAATGTTGCTCAATACCATCGTCGTAGCGACTACAACAACAACAACAACTACACCTATCGCAATCACAACCGCTCTTCCCGCTCCAACAGCAACAACAACAACTGGCAAGGCAACAACAACAACAACAACTGGCAAGCCAACAAAAACAACAACAATAACAACCGCTCATTCAGGCTGTATCTAGGCAAATGTCAAATCTGTCACACACAGAGACACAGTGCTCGCCGCTGTCCGCAGCTCCACTCGATTCAAGCCTCCGCTCCACCACGTTACAACACCTCATTTACTCCATGGCAGCCACGCGCAAACATGGTGGCTACTACATCGCCTCCGGCCATTTCAGATAGTGGTGCAACTCACCACATCACATCTGATCTCAACAACCTCGCTATTCACCAGCCATACAATGGTGGCGATGATCTCACCATCGCCTATGGCTCGACCATGCCAATCACTCACACGGGTTTAGCGCTTCTTCCCACTCAAACTCGCACTTTGAAACTAGACAAAATTCTTTATGTTCCTAATATACACAAAAATTTAATATTTGTCTATCGTCTATGCAATGCTAATCAAGTCTTTGTGGAATTTTATCCTGCCTTATTTCAGGTGAAGGATCTTTGTACGGGGTCCCATTACTCCAAGGTCGGACTGCTAATGAGTTGTATCAATGGCCTATGACGAGTCCCAATGTTGTTGCAATGATGTCTGCTGCTGGTCCACGCCCAAGCCTTCTCTCTTGGCACTACTGTCTTGGCCATCCAACCTCTACTATTTTACATGCTATTGTTTCCTCATTTTCTCTCCCTCTTGATTCCTCATCCCACAAAAACTTATCTTGCTCAAAGTGTTTCATTAATAAAAGTCACAAACTTCCTTTTACTCACTCTACAATTCTCTCTACTCGCCCTCTTGAATATGTTTACTCTGATGTTTAGACTTCTCCCATTCTCTCTCACCAAAACTACAAATATTACCTTATTGTTGTTGACCATTTCACCCGCTATACATGGTTCTACCCTCTTAAACGGAAGTCCGACGTGAAAAAAAAAATTATTGCCTACAAGGCTCTTGTTGAGAATCGGTTTCAAACACGTCTTGGCACTTTGTTCACGGATAATGGGGGTGAGTTCATCGCTCTACGGCGCTTTCTCTCAACATATGGTGTCTCACATCTCACTTCTCCACCCTATACTCCTGAACACAACGGTGTGTCGGAACGGAAGCATCACCACATTGTCGAAACTGGTTTGATGCTTATGTCCACCGCGTCGGTTCCTAAAAGATATTGGCCATATGCTTTTGCAACTGCTGTCTTCCTCTTCAATCGGATGCCAACTCCAGTTCTGTCCATGCAGTCTCCGTTCCAGAAGCTCTGTCAAACATCACCAAACTACGCAAAACGTCGGGTTTTTGGCTGCCTCTGTTTCCCTTGGCTACGACCATACGCACACCACAAACTTGATGATCGGTCTCAACGTTGTGTCTTCCTTGGCTACTCGATGATGCAAAGTGCCTATTATTTCCTCCATGTTCCCACCGGTCGAGTGTATACCTCTCGCCATGTCCAATTCATCGAAGATGTCTTCCCTTTTCGTGATCTTCCAAAACTGCCGGCTACAACAGATTCCGTCTCACCGGCTCCGGTCCCGCACTCACCGGTTCTAGTCCAACTACCTCTGGTTGCTCCATCACCAGCACCTCCACCTCTGGTTGCTTCATCTCACATATCACCGTCGATCATGTCCGGTGGATAACACAACAAATGGGCCTCTCACCACTTCTCAGGCCCAACAGCAACAAACACAAACCCACCACCCTACGACCAACCCAGCACAGCCCACGAACAACGTTGTGTCTCCGTCTTCGCCAACAGCTTCTCCGCCTCCGAGTTTGGGACCCCTGGACTCGAACCTTTGCCACTCCACCTCGAAATCATCTCAGGTATTGTCTTCTAAGTCTTCTTCTTCTTCTTCTCCCTCTCCTACGGAGCCTACTGCTCCACAAGAAAATGAGATGAGACCCACATCTCAGCCACTCCCTAAGTTTAATGAGCCTACTACTCCACCTCAAAATGAGTTGCGTCCCACAACTCAGCCACGACCACAAACTAACATCGTTCCGCACCGAGCCCGTCCAATTCAACCACAGAACCAAACAACGACTATTGAACCACCACAAAATAACCACAATATGCAAACCCGTGCCAAAAACAGAATCACCAAACCAAACACCAAACTTTCTCTTCATGTTGTCGCTTCTCCTATCTCCCTAAAGGAACCTACAACCATTGCACAGGCCTTGAAAGATCCGAACTGGAGTCCTGCTTGCTCCAAGGAATATGATGCTTTGACTATCAACCATACTTGGGATCTTGTTCCACCTAATGCTCACCAAAACATTGTTGGCTGTAAGTGGGTTTTCACAACTAAATTTCACGCCAATGGTGTTCTCGATCGTTACAAGTCACGCTTGGTTGCAAAGGGCTTTCATCAACAATATGGTAAGGACTATGCAGAGACCTTCAGCCTGGTAATCAAATCTACCACCATTCGTCTTGTTCTTGATGTTGCTGTTAAGAAGTCCCGGCCACTCAAACAACTTGATGTCAACAATGCTTTTCTCCAAGGTGATCTCACTGAAGAAGTATACATGTCCCAACCACCTGGTTTTGTTGACAAGGACAGACCTCACCATGTTTGTCGTCTCCGCAAGCCTATCTATGGCTTAAAGCAAGCGCCTCGTGCGTGGTGCATGGCATTGAAGCAACACTTACTGGACGCAGGTTTCACCAACTCACTTGCCATGCATCTTTGTTTATTCACGGCTCTGGCTCCACTATCACTTATGTTCTGGTCTATGTCGATGACATAATTGTCACTGGCAATAACCACTCCGTTATCGCATCGGTTCTTACTTTCTTCTCACAACGATTCTCCATCAAAGACCCAACCGATCTGCATTATTTCCTTGGTATTGAGGTTTCACGGACATCCACTGGTCTTCATCTCATGCAGCGCAAGTATATCATGGATCTTATACACAAGAATAATATGCACAATGCCAAACCGGTGTCCACCCCTTTGTCGGCCTCACCGAAACTAACTATGGCGACGGGTACTCCTCTTGATGATGCTTCACAATACCGCTCTGTTGTTGGAAGTCTCCAATATTTATCCTTTACACGTCTGATATATTCTATGCCGTCAATCGCCTCTCTCAATTCATGCATCGTCCAACAACAGATCATTGGCAAGCGGTGAAACGGGTTCTTGGTTATCTTGTTGGCACACCTACACATGGTATCTATCTTCACGCTAATTCTCCTATCTTTCTCCATGGTTACTCAGATGCAGATTGGGCAGGTGATACAGATGATTATGTTTCCACCAATGGGTATCTTATCTACAATGGCCGCAATCCAATCTCTTGGTCTTCGAAGAAGCAAAAAGGTGTGGCTCGTTCCTCCACCACGGCTGAGTATCGGGCGGTCGCCAACACAGCTGCTGAGGTTTGTTGGTTGTCTTCTCTCCTTACTGAACTGCGCATACGTCTTCCGCAACCCCCGGTGATTTACTGTGATAACATTGGTGCCACCTACTTATGTGCAAATCCAGTCTTCCATTCACGAATGAAGCATATCGCTATCGATTATCACTTTGTTCGCGACCAGATACAAACAAACAAGCTTCGTGTCTCTCACGTTTCTACTCATAATGAGCTGGCTGACAGTCTCACCAAACCACTCTCAAGAACAAACTTCCAACGTGCGTGTCTCAATATTGGCGTCAACAAGCTTCCTTCATCTTAAGGGGGTGTATAAGAGTAAATAGTAGAAGTGTATAAGTCTAGGGATCTCCTTATAAATACTTTAACCCTAGGTTCCCTCTCTATGTATATATATGGCTGTAGCTACTCTGTTTTAATATATACAATCATACATTCCTTATATTATCTTCCAAACTTGAAAATGAAAGACCAAATTAGTTACTTCATGGAATTCTTAGCTTCCCAAAGGGACCGGCAATATATGGATGAACGTTGCCAATACTCATTCCTTTTGCCCTATTTATTATACTTCTATGCGCCTCATGAATGCAAAACAATGAGATACCTGAGAATTTGAGCGAATAACGACCATGTCAAGTCCTTTGAATCTTCCAAGTTCCAACCAGTCTATAAATACTTGAAGCCTCGAGAACTTTTACATTGAAGCTCTTCTCTTTCTTTGCTTACGCAATCTATCTTTATCTCTCAGATTTAGGAGTCCTGATAACACCTAGGTGGTCTTCAACGAATTTGTTGTTGATACGAGTTACAACTCACCTATTTTACTAATACATCAGTCCTTTTTTCGATAACAAATTCACTCTCCATCACCAAAAGAATATGTAAGAAAAAAATCTAGCAATTTAATTTTCTGATGTTGTGTTATCAAATTTAAGGTATTCTCAATTTTTTTTTTTTTTTTGGTAAGCACAAAACAGAACAAAGAGTAAAAATATTAGTTTCCTGTTTGGATTAAGTCCAGTCTTTAGGATTCAGTTTCGGGCATAATTAACGCAACCACTTCCAAACTCTTTCCTTAAACCCTAAGAGAACGAAACAGATCCAAAACTTTTTCAAGAAAAAACTTCAGATTCTACCCTACAATGGCAGATTTTGCAGCAAATCTGTCCATCAAAGCCAGAGAGATTCTCTCGACTCCAAGCCATAAAGGCTTAGTGACGCTCGTTGATCAACTCTTCACGCCTAGAGAATCCGAAGACTACTTAAAAGCTCGTATTCTCTACGACTTCTGCGTCTCTAATTTCGCAGACTGCTTAACCCTAAAGCTTCTCAAGATCTATAGATTCTCTTCTGACGACCTCGTCAGAATCCGATCGATCTCGCACCTCTCTGAAACTCTCACGGAGTTAAGAAACCGCAACAACTTCGAGATCTCTGGCCTCGCTCTCGACGAGATCAAACCGCTTCTGATTTCTTGCTTGACGGTGCAAAACCCTAGAAAGGTTGATACTGACTACTTGAGAGTCATTGTTTCTTTCGTAGCTTATAACGTTATGGTCTCTCGTAATGAACGATGGGAAGAGCTTAGTGATTATATACTCTTGCTTGTGAATCAATATCCGATTAGGGCGTTTAGTTACTTCGTAGATTTGCCATCGCTTTACGTTGGATTCATTCACAGGTTCTTCCAGAGGTTACGTGAGGAAGTGTACAAGGTTTTGCTTCGTCCTGAGAAAGATAGAGATGTATATTGGATTTTGGCTTTGAAAGCTGCTGTTAAAATGGGGATCAGATTATAGATTCCGACAAGAGATTCGATTTGACAAGAGATATACTTCACAATGTTCTGAAATCTGCTAGTGATGTTGTGTGGATGG